>NC_048570.1:100577821-100700321 GCF_013265735.2 Oncorhynchus mykiss | reverse complement strand
GGGGAGGTAGGGGGAGGAGAGGAGTGGGAGGGGAGGAGGGTGGGGGAGGAGTGGGGAGGGGTGTAGGGGTAGTGGGAGGGGAGGAGGAGAGTAGGGGGAGTGTTTGGATCCCCTGCATACAGAGCTGTAATGAAAAGACCATGTGACCCGTCTTCTCCCACGCAGTCACACATCTGCAGCTAGCGAGGAGCAGGGACACGCATACTAATGAAGCATCTGTATCTTAATAACCACAAGATGCTTTCAGAACTAGAACCAGGGACGTGACTGACTAGCCTGAAGGCTACGCTAGCAACATAAAGTCAGAGGGATGTGTGTGAGTGACTGACTAGCCTGAAGGCTACGCTAGCAACATAAAGTCAGAGGGATGTGTGTGAGTGACTGACTAGCCTGAAGGCTACGCTAGCAACATAAAGTCAGAGGGATGTGTGTGAGTGACTGACTAGCCTGAAGGCTACGCTAGTAACATAAAGTCAGAGGGATGTGTGTGAGGACAGCAACATAAAGTCAGAGGGATGTGTGTGAGTGATTGACTAGCCTGAAGGCTACGCTAGCAACATAAAGTCAGAGGGATGTGTGTGAGTGACTGACTAGCCTGAAGGCTACGCTAGCAACATACAGTCAGAGGGATGTGTGTGAGTGACTGACTAGCCTGAAGGCTACGCTAGCAACATAAAGTCAGAGGGATGTGTGTGAGTGACTGACTAGCCTGAAGGCTACGCTAGCAACATAAAGTCAGAGGGATGTGTGTGAGTGACTGACTAGCCTGAAGGCTACGCTAGCAACATAAAGTCAGAGGGATGTGTGTGAGTGACTGACTAGCCTGAAGGCTACGCTAGCAACATACAGTCAGAGGGATGTGTGTGAGTGACTGACTAGCCTGAAGGTTACGCTAGCAACATAAAGTCAGAGGGATGTGTGTGAGTGACTGACTAGCCTGAAGGCTACGCTAGCAACATGAAGTCAGAGGGATGTGTGTGAGTGAATGACTAGCCTGAAGGCTACGCTAGTAACATAAAGTCAGAGGGATGTGTGTGAGGACAGCAACATAAAGTCAGAGGGATGTGTGTGAGTGACTGACTAACCTTCAAGGCTACGCTAGCAACATAAAGTCAGAGGGATGTGTGTGAGTGACTGACTAGCCTGAAGGCTACGCTAGCAACATAAAGTCGGAGGGATGTGTGTGAGTGACTGACTAGCCTGAAGGCTACGCTAGTAACATAAAGTCAGAGGGATGTGTGTGAGTGACTGACTAGCCTGAAGGCTACGCTAGCAACATAAAGTCAGAGGGATGTGTGTGAGTGACTGACTAGCCTGAAGGCTACGCTAGTAACATAAAGTCAGAGGGATGTGTGTGAGTGACTGACTAGCCTGAAGGCTACGCTAGTAACATAAAGTCAGAGGGATGTGTGTGAGGACAGCAACATAAAGTCAGAGGGATGTGTGTGAGTGACTGACTAACCTTCAAGGCTACGCTAGCAACATAAAGTCAGAGGGATGTGTGTGAGTGACTGACTAGCCTGAAGGCTACGCTAGTAACATAAAGTCAGAGTGATGTGTGTGAGAACAGCAACATAAAGTCAGAGGGATGTGTAGTGAGGAAAGCAACATCAAGTCAGAGGGATGTGTGTGAGGACAGCAACATCAAGTCAGAGGGATGTGTGCGAGGACAGCAACATAAAGTCAGGGATGTGTGTGAGGACAGCAACATAAAGTCAGATCGATGTGTGTGAGGACAGCAACATCGAGTCAGAGGGATGTGTAGTGAGGACAGCAACATAAAGTCAGAGGTATGTGTGTGAGGACAGCAACATCAAGTCAGAGGGATGTGTAGTGAGGACAGCAACATCAAGTCAGAGGGATGTGTGTGAGGACATCAAGTCAGAGGGATGTGTGTGAGGACATCAACATCAAGTCAGAGGGATGTGTGTGAGGACAGCAACATCAAGTCAGATGGATGTGTGTGAGGACAGCAACATAAATTCAGAGGGATGTGTGTGAGGACATCAAGTCAGAGGGATGTGTGTGAGGACAGCAACATCAAATCAGAGGGATGTGTGTGAGGACAGCAACATAAAGTCAGAGGGATGTGTGTGAGTGACTGACTAGCCTGAAGGCTACGCTAGTAACATAAAGTCAGAGGGATGTGTGTGAGGACAGCAACATAAAGTCAGAGGGATGTGTGTGAGTGACTGACTAACCTTCAAGGCTACGCTAGCAACATAAAGTCAGAGGGATGTGTGTGAGTGACTGACTAGCCTGAAGGCTACGCTAGCAACATAAAGTCAGAGGGATGTGTGTGAGTGACTGACTAGCCTGAAGGCTACGCTAGCAACATAAAGTCAGAGGGATGTGTGTGAGTGACTGACTAGCCTGAAGGCTACGCTAGTAACATGAAGTCAGAGGGATGTGTGTGAGTGACTGACTAGCCTGAAGGCTACGCTAGTAACATAAAGTCAGAGTGATGTGTGTGAGAACAGCAACATAAAGTCAGAGTGATGTGTGTGAGAACAGCAACATAAAGTCAGAGGGATGTGTAGTGAGGAAAGCAACATCAAGTCAGAGGGATGTGTGTGAGGACAGCAACATCAAGTCAGAGGGATGTGTGTGAGGACAGCAACATCAAGTCAGAGGGATGTGTGCGAGGACAGCAACATAAAGTCAGGGATGTGTGTGAGGACAGCAACATAAAGTCAGATCGATGTGTGTGAGGACAGCAACATCGAGTCAGAGGGATGTGTAGTGAGGACAGCAACATAAAGTCAGAGGTATGTGTGTGAGGACAGCAACATCAAGTCAGAGGGATGTGTAGTGAGGACAGCAACATCAAGTCAGAGGGATGTGTGTGAGGACATCAAGTCAGAGGGATGTGTGTGAGGACATCAACATCAAGTCAGAGGGATGTGTGTGAGGACAACAACATCAAGTCAGAGGGATGTGTGTGAGGACAGCAACATAAATTCAGAGGGATGTGTGTGAGGACATCAAGTCAGAGGGATGTGTGTGAGGACAGCAACATCAAGTCAGAGGGATGTGTGTGAGGACAGCAACATAAAGTCAGAGGTATGTGTGTGAGGACAGCAACATCAAGTCAGAGGGATGTGTGTGAGTGACTGACTAGCCTGAAATCTACGCTAGTAACATAAAGTCAGAGGGATGTGTGTGAGGACAGCAACATCAAGTCAGAGGGATGTGTGTGAGGACAGCAACATCAAGTCAGATCGATGTGTGTGAGGACAGCAACATCAAGTCAGAGGGATGTGTAGTGAGGACAGCAACATCAAGTCAGAGGTATGTTTGTGAGGACAGCAACATCAAGTCAGAGGGATGTGTAGTGAGGACAGCAACATCAAGTCAGAGGGATGTGTGTGAGTGACTGACTAGCCTGAAGGCTACGCTAGTAACATAAAGTCAGAGGGATGTATGTGAGGACAGCAACATAAAGTCAGAGGGATGTGTGTGAGGACAGCAACATAAAGTCAGATCGATGTGTGTGAGGACAGCAACATCAAGTCAGAGGGATGTGTAGTGAGGACAGCAACATAAATTCAGAGGGATGTGTGTGAGGACAGCAACATCAAGTCAGAGGGATGTGTGTGAGGACAGCAACATCAAGTCAGAGGGATGTGTGTGAGTGACTGACTAGCCTGAAGGCTACGCTAGTAACATAAAGTCAGAGGGATGTATGTGAGGACAGCAACATAAAGTCAGAGGGATGTGTGTGAGGACAGCAACATAAAGTCAGATCGATGTGTGTGAGGACAGCAACATCAAGTCAGAGGGATGTGTAGTGAGGACAGCAACATAAATTCAGAGGGATGTGTGTGAGGACAGCAACATCAAGTCAGAGTGATGTGTGTGAGAACAGCAACATAAAGTCAGAGGGATGTGTAGTGAGGAAAGCAACATCAAGTCAGAGGGATGTGTGTGAGGACAGCAACATCAAGTCAGAGGGATGTGTAGTGAGGACAGCAACATAAAGTCAGAGGTATGTGTGTGAGGACAGCAACATCAAGTCAGAGGGATGTGTAGTGAGGACAGCAACATCAAGTCAGAGGGATGTGTGTGAGGACATCAAGTCAGAGGGATGTGTAGTGAGGACATCAACATCAAGTCAGAGGGATGTGTGTGAGGACAGCAACATCAAGTCAGATGGATGTGTGTGAGGACAGCAACATAAATTCAGAGGGATGTGTGTGAGGACATCAACTCAGAGGGATGTGTGTGAGGACAGCAACATCAAGTCAGAGGGATGTGTGTGAGGACAGCAACATAAAGTCAGAGGTATGTGTGTGAGGACAGCAACATCAAGTCAGAGGGATGTGTGTGAGTGACTGACTAGCCTGAAGGCTACGCTAGTAACATAAAGTCAGAGGGATGTGTGTGAGGACAGCAACATCAAGTCAGAGGGATGTGTGTGAGGACAGCAACATCAAGTCAGATCGATGTGTGTGAGGACAGCAACATCAAGTCAGAGGGATGTGTGTGAGTGACTGACTAGCCTGAAGGCTACGCTAGTAACATAAAGTCAGAGGGATGTATGTGAGGACAGCAACATGAAGTCAGAGGGATGTGTGTGAGGACAGCAACATAAAGTCAGATCGATGTGTGTGAGGACAGCAACATCAAGTCAGAGGGATGTGTAGTGAGGACAGCAACATAAATTCAGAGGGATGTGTGTGAGGACAGCAACATCAAGTCAGGGATGTGTGTGAGTACAGCAACATCAAGTCAGAGGGATGTGTGTCAGGACATCAACATACAGTCAGAGGGATGTGTGTGAGGACATCAAGTCAGAGGGATGTGTGTGAGGACATCAACATCAAGTCAGAGGGATGTGTGTGAGGACAGCAACATCAAGTCAGAGGGATGTGTGTGAGTGACTGACTAGCCTGAAGGCTACGCTAGTAACATAAAGTCAGAGGGATGTGTGTGAGGACAGCAACATCAAGTCAGAGTGATGTGTGTGAGAACAGCAACATAAAGTCAGAGGGATGTGTAGTGAGGAAAGCAACATCAAGTCAGAGGGATGTGTGTGAGGACAGCAACATCAAGTCAGAGGGATGTGTGTGAGGACAGCAACATCAAGTCAGAGGGATGTGTGCGAGGACAGCAACATAAAGTCAGGGATGTGTGTGAGGACAGCAACATAAAGTCAGATCGATGTGTGTGAGGACAGCAACATCGAGTCAGAGGGATGTGTAGTGAGGACAGCAACATAAAGTCAGAGGTATGTGTGTGAGGACAGCAACATCAAGTCAGAGGGATGTGTAGTGAGGACAGCAACATCAAGTCAGAGGGATGTGTGTGAGGACATCAAGTCAGAGGGATGTGTGTGAGGACATCAACATCAAGTCAGAGGGATGTGTGTGAGGACAGCAACATCAAGTCAGATGGATGTGTGTGAGGACAGCAACATAAATTCAGAGGGATGTGTGTGAGGACATCAAGTCAGAGGGATGTGTGTGAGGACAGCAACATCAAGTCAGAGGGATGTGTGTGAGGACAGCAACATAAAGTCAGAGGTATGTGTGTGAGGACAGCAACATCAAGTCAGAGGGATGTGTGTGAGTGACTGACTAGCCTGAAGGCTACGCTAGTAACATAAAGTCAGAGGGATGTGTGTGAGGACAGCAACATCAAGTCAGAGGGATGTGTGTGAGGACAGCAACATCAAGTCAGATCGATGTGTGTGAGGACAGCAACATCAAGTCAGAGGGATGTGTAGTGAGGACAGCAACATCAAGTCAGAGGTATGTTTGTGAGGACAGCAACATCAAGTCAGAGGGATGTGTAGTGAGGACAGCAACATCAAGTCAGAGGGATGTGTGTGAGTGACTGACTAGCCTGAAGGCTACGCTAGTAACATAAAGTCAGAGGGATGTATGTGAGGACAGCAACATAAAGTCAGAGGGATGTGTGTGAGGACAGCAACATAAAGTCAGATCGATGTGTGTGAGGACAGCAACATCAAGTCAGAGGGATGTGTAGTGAGGACAGCAACATAAATTCAGAGGGATGTGTGTGAGGACATCAACATACAGTCAGAGAGATGTGTGTGAGGACATCAAGTCAGAGGGATGTGTGTGAGGACATCAACATCAAGTCAGAGGGATGTGTGTGAGGACAGAAACATCAAGTCAGAGGGATGTGTGTTAGGACAGCAACATAAAGTCCGAGGGATGTGTGTGAGGACAGCAACATAAAGTCAGAGGGATGTGTGTGAGGTCAGCAACATAAAGTCAGATCGATGTGTAGTGAGGACAGCAACATCAAGTCAGAGGGTTGTGTGTGAGGACAGCAACATCAAGTCAGATCGATGTGTGTGAGGACCACAACATAAAGTCAGATCGATGTGTGTGAGGACAGCAACATCAAGTCAGAGGGATGTGTGTGAGGACAGCAACATCAAGTCAGAGGGATGTGTAGTGAGGACAGCAACATTAAGTCAGAGGGATGTGTGTGAGGACAGCAACATAAAGTCAGATCGATGTGTAGTGAGGACAGCAACATCAAGTCAGAGGGATGTGTGTGAGGACAGCAACATCAAGTCAGATCGATGTGTGTGAGGACCACAACATAAAGTCAGATCGATGTGTGTGAGGACAGCAACATCAAGTCAGAGGGATGTGTGTGAGGACAGCAACATCAAGTCAGAGGGATGTGTAGTGAGGACAGCAACATTAAGTCAGAGGGATGTGTGTGAGGACAGCAACATCAAGTCAGAGGGATGTGTGTGAGGACAGCAACATAAAGTCAGAGGTATGTGTGTGAGGACAGCAACATCAATTCAGAGGGATGTGTGTGAGGACATCAAGTCAGAGTAATGTGTGTGAGGACATCAACATCAAGTCAGAGGGATGTGTGTGAGGACAGCAACATCAAGTCAGAGGGATGTGTGTGAGGACATCAACATAAATTCAGAGGGATGTGTGTGAGGACAGCAACATCAAGTCAGAGGGATGTGTGTGAGGACAGCAACATCAAGTCAGAGGGATGTGTGTGAGGACATCAACATACAGTCAGAGAGATGTGTGTGAGGACATCAAGTCAGAGGGATGTGTGTGAGGACATCAACATCAAGTCAGAGGGATGTGTGTGAGGACAGAAACATCAAGTCAGAGGGATGTGTGTGAGGACATCAAGTCAGAGTAATGTGTGTGAGGACATCAACATCAAGTCAGAGGGATGTGTGTGAGGACAGCAACATCAAGTCAGAGGGATGTGTGTGAGGACATCAACATAAATTCAGAGGGATGTGTGTGAGGACAGCAACATCAAGTCAGAGGGATGTGTGTGAGGACAGCAACATCAAGTCAGAGGGATGTGTGTGAGGACAGCAACATCAAGTCAGAGGGATGTGTAGTGAGGACAGCAACATTAAGTCAGAGGGATGTGTGTGAGGACAGCAACATTAAGTCAGAGGGATGTGTGTGAGGACAGCAACATAAAGTCAGATCGATGTGTAGTGAGGACAGCAACATCAAGTCAGAGGGATGTGTGTGAGGACAGCAACATCAAGTCAGATCGATGTGTGTGAGGACCACAACATAAAGTCAGATCGATGTGTGTGAGGACAGCAACATCAAGTCAGAGGGATGTGTGTGAGGACAGCAACATCAAGTCAGAGGGATGTGTAGTGAGGACAGCAACATTAAGTCAGAGGGATGTGTGTGAGGACAGCAACATCAAGTCAGAGGGATGTGTGTGAGGACATCAACATCAAGTCAGAGGGATGTGTGTGAGGACAGCAACATTAAGTCAGAGGGATGTGTGTGAGGACAGCAACATCAAGTCAGATCGATGTGTGTGAGGACATCAACATACAGTCAGAGGGATGTGTGTGAGGACAGCACCATAAAGTCAGGGATGTGTGTGAGGACAGCAACATAAAGTCAGAGGGACGTGTGTGAAGACAGCAACATCAAGTCAGAGGGATGTGTGTGAGGACAGCAACATCAAGTCAGAGGGATGTGTGTGAGGACAGCAACATCAAGTCAGAGGGATGTGTGTGAGGACAGCAACATCAAGTCAGAGGGATGTGTGTGAGGACATCAACATCAAGTCAGAGGGATGTGTGTGAGGACAGCAACATCAAGTCAGATCGATGTGTGTGAGGACATCAACATACAGTCAGATGGATGTGTGTGAGGACAGCACCATAAAGTCAGGGATGTGTGTGAGGACAGCAACATAAAATCAGAGGAATGTGTGTGAGGACAGCAACATCAAGTCAGGGATGTGTGTGAGGACAGCAACATAAAATCAGAGGAATGTGTGTGAGGACAGCAACACCAAGTCAGAGGGTTTCGGATTCAGAAAACTTGAATATCCTCAAAGAGACAATTCATCTTGCAGCAGTCATAAAACATATAACATCTAAAAATGTAAAATAAATAGCAAAGGATATTTACCAACTTATAGGTGCTAAGTGCTAAGTGAAATTAGTCCAACATTAAGTTGCAGAATTGCATTCGGAATAAAAGGGAACTTGGCCCTATTTTATTTTACGTTAGGTAGTCTGTACCTGTGTCCAGAGGGGAGGAGCTGGAATTCAGGGTGGAGTGGATGGGAAGAGTCAAACACTATGTATGGAGGGCTCTGCCCAGGTAAAGAGATGGAGGGCTCTGCCCAGGTAGAGAGATGGAGGGCTCTGCCCAGGTAGAGAGATGGAGGGCTCTGTCCAGGTAGAGAGATGACCAGGTAGAGAGATGACCAGGTAGAGAGATGACCAGGTAGAGAGATGACCAGGTAGAGAGATGATCAGGTAGAGAGATGGAGGGCTCTCAGTTAGGAAGTTGGTGATCCTTGTGATAAGCATTGAGTCCCAAGTTTCCTCTCAGTCTGTCCGCGAGGACCAATGGATCGATTGAGTTAAATGGCGATTAGAAATCTGCAAACATGATATGCACATTTACTGCCCTCCAAATGTATGATACGCACATGGGGTTTACTGCCCTCCAAACACATGTACACCAGATGTAAGATCAAAAGGTCCCTCTCTCTGACCGGTATGCAAATTGGAGGGGTCAATAAGGTGGTGTTGATGTATGCCTTGATGATATTTTCAAGAGATTTAATCAAGAGAGGGGGTCAGAGCGAACAGGTCTGTAATCATTTGACGCAGACAGATGAGAGGTTTTTGGGACAGGTACAACAATAGATATTTTTCCCATAAAGATGGAATTTCCAATGTATCCAGGGACCTCTGAAAGAGAGAGCAGAAGACACCTCTCAGCTGAACAGTGTTTCAAGACACGACCACTGATGTGATCAGGCCCCGGGCTCTTTCATGATATTTTCAAGAGATTTAATCAAGAGAGGGGGTCAGAGCGAACAGGTCTGTAATCATTTGACGCAGACAGATGAGAGGTTTTTGGGACAGGTACAACAATAGATATTTTTCCCATAAAGATGGAATTTCCAATGTATCCAGGGACCTCTGAAAGAGAGAGCAGAAGACACCTCTCAGCTGAACAGTGTTTCAAGACACGACCACTGATGTGATCAGGCCCCGGGCTCTTTCATGCTCCAGTGCTCTTGAACACTCGTTGTACGACTTCCTCTTCAATGACAAGCGCGCTCTTGGTTGCCATGACACCCTCCTCCAGACAGGCCAGGGTAGTGGGGGTGACCCCTGTTTCAAAGCGGGTGAAGAATTTGTTTAGTTCATTGGCTGTAGAGAGGCTGTGTGTGTTTTTGTGAGGACAGCAATGTAAAGTCAGAGAGATGTGTGTGAGGACAGACTACACTGAATCATCGGACCCACTGAAGAGATCTTCAATAAAGACTTTAAAGGTTGAGACAGTCTGCGTCTCTCACATGGGTAGGCAGACCGTTCCATAAAAATGGAGCTCTATAGGAGAAAGCCCTGCCCCCAGCTGTTTGCTTAGAAATTCTAGGGACAATAAGGAGGCCTGCATCTTGTGACCGTAGCGTACGTGTAGGTATGCACGGCAGGACCATATCGGAGGTAGGAGCAAGTCCATGTAATGCTTTGTAAGTTAGCAGTAAAAACCTTGAAATCAGCCCGAGCTTTAACAGGAAGTCAGCGTACAGTCGTGGCCAAACGTTTTGAGAATGACACAAATATACATTTTCACGAAGTCTGCTGCCTCAGTTTGTATGATGGCAATTTGCATATACTCCAGAATGTTATGAAGAGTGATCAGATGAATTGCAATTAATTGCAAAGTCCCCCTTTGCCATGCAAATGAACTGAATCCCCCCCCCAAAAAATTCTCTGCATTTCAGCCCTGCCACAAAAGGACCAGCTGACATCATGTCAGTGATTCTCTCATTAACACAGGTGTGAGTGTTGACGAGGACAAGGCTGGAGATCACTCTGTTATGCTGATTGAGTTTGAATAACAGACTGGAAGCTTCAAAAGGAGGGTGGAGCTTGGAATCATTGTTCTTCCTCTGTCAAGCATGGTCAACTGCAAGGAAACACGTGCCGTCATCATTGCTTTGTACAAAAAGGGCTTCACAAGCAAGGATATTACTGCCAGTAAGATTGCACCTAAATCAACCATTTAACGGATCATCAAGAACTTCAAGGAGAGCCGTTCAATTTTTGTGAAGAAGGCTTCAGGGCGCCCAAGAAAGTCCAGCAAGTGCCGTCTCCTAAGTTGATTCAGCTGCGGGATCAGCTTGCTCAGGAATGGCAGCAGGCAGGTGTGAGTGCATCTGCATGCACAGTGAGGCGAAGACTTTGGTGTCAAGAAGGGCAGCAAAGAAGCCACTTCTTTCCAGGAAAAACATCAGGGACAGACTGATATTCTGCAAAAGGTACAGGGATTGGACTGCTGAGGACTTGGGTAAAGTAATGTTCTCTAATGAATCCCCTTTCCCATTGTTTGGGGCATCCGGAATAAAGCTTGTCCGGAGAAGACAAGGTGAGTGCTACCATCAGTCCTGTGTCATGCCAACAGTTAAGCATCCTGAGACCATTCATGTGTGGGGTTGCTTCTCAGCCAAGGGAGTGGGCTCACTCACAATTTTGCCTAAGAACACAGCCATGATTAAAGAATGGTACCAACACATCCTCCGAGAGCAACTTCTCCCAACCATCCAGGAACAGTTCGGTGATGAACAATGCCTTTTCCAGTATGATGGAGCACCTTGCCATAAGGCAAAAGTGGCCAACTAAGTGGCTCGGGGAACAAAACATCGATATTTTGGGTCCATGGCCAGTGTTGTGTCTTTACTATCATTAACTGAAGACTGATAGTTTTTATCAAAGATTCTCTGTAATTAGTATTACGCGATCAACTGATTAATCATGTAACTAATTAACCAGGAAGTTGGGGCACCAAGGAAATGTATTCAGATTATAATGTTATCATTTCCTAAAATAACTTTTCAGATATTTTATCTGATCAATTAGTCTTCGAATTAATGAATTATTTACTTTACCTCACGTTAGTCTCATTCCAAACGTCATAAATTGTTGGTTATCTTCACGATCCCAGTCTTCACTATGAGTCATCCATACATCAATTGTCTTAAATCATGTATTTATTACTAACTAAGTAATTCACAGAAATGCATAAACAAACAAACAAAGGTAAATGTAATGATAGGAGGATGTCCCCCTAGTGGGCTGAACCGGCATGGCGGCTTGTTGGACAAAGTAGAAGTGGGGGTCGACTAAGAAGTCACTACAGAGTTAATATAACAATTGAAATGCTAATCCTTTGCACATGAAGGCTCACTCATTCGGGGAACAATTGCAATCAATATATATACACTGCTCAAAAAAATAAAGGGAACACTTAAAAAACACAATGTAACTCCAAGTCAATCACACTTCTGTGAAATCAAACTGTCCACTTAGGAAGCAACACTGATTGACAATAAATTGCACATGCTGTTGTGCAAATGGAATAGACAACAGGTAGAAATTATAGGCAATTAGCAAGACACCCCCAATAAAGGAGTGGTTCTGCAGGTGGGGACCACAGACCACTTCTCAGTTCCTATGCTTCCTGGCTGATGTTTTGGTCGCTTTTGAATGCTGGCGGTGCTTTCACTCTAGTGGTAGCATGAGACGGAGTCTACAACCCACACAAGTGGCTCAGGTAATGCAGCTCATCCAGGATGGAACATCAATGCGAGCTGTTTGCAAGAAGGTTTGCTGTGTCTGTCAGCGTAGTGTCCAGAGCATGGAGGCGCTACCAGGAGACAGGCCAGTACATCAGGAGACGTGGAGGAGGCCGTAGGAGGGCAACAACCCAGCAGCAGGACCGCTACCTCCGCCTTTGTGCAAGGAGGAGCAGGAGGAGCACTGCCAGAGCCCTGCAAAATGACCTCCAGCAGGCCACAAATGTGCATGTGTCTGCTCAAACGGTCAGAAACGGACTCCATGAGGGTGGTATGAGGGCCCGATGTCCACAGGTGGGGGTTGTGCTTACAGCCCAACACCGTGCAGGACGTTTTTCATTTGCCAGTGGCAAATTCGCCACTGGCGCCCTGTGCTGGTTCACACAAAGCAGGTTCACACTGAGCACATGTGACAGTCTGGAGACGCCGTGGAGAACGTTCTGCTGCCTGCAACATCCTCCAGCATGACCGGTTTGGCGGTGGGTCAGTCATGGTGTGGGGTGGCATTTCTTTGGGGTTACGCACAGCCCTCCATGTGCTCGCCAGAGGTAGCCTGACTGCCATGAGGTACTGAGATGAGATCCTCAGACCCCTTGTGAGACCATATGCTGGTGCGGTTGGCCCTGGGTTCCTCCTAATGCAAGACAATGCTAGACCTCATGTGGCTGGAGTGTGTCAGCAGTTCCTGCAAGAGGAAGAGGAAGGCATCAGATCTAGGATGTGTTATTTTAGGGTTCCCTTTATTTTTATGAGCAGTGTATTTACGCTCAGTGTGTCGTCTTGATCGCTGGTGAAAAGTCTTTCTTTTGTAGAATTGTCCGTCTCTCTCCCTCTGTCTTGGTTAGAGGGGATAGTTCAAAGTGACATTCATTATAGAATGGATGTTTCGGCGGTTGTCGTTCTTCTCATTCAATGATACCGAATTCCTAGTTGCAGACTAGTAATTAATATCAAAGACTTGTTCTCATTCTGTCGGTATCGATAGTCTTAAGAGTTTAACCACGTGGTATGGTTAAAGGATTCAGCAATGGTCTGCAACCTTTAGCCATCTCGTAATTGAGGTAAGCTCGGTCTACAACCTTTGTTCCCCTCCTATTGGAGAAAAACATGGTCTGGTGATAATTTCTCAAAATTGGGTTGCATTCGGAATGGCAGAAAAGGGCTGTCCCAGGATGTCTGACCCTAACTGGGCTCAGGGGCGGTCCAGGATGTCTGACCCTAACTGGGCTCAGGAGCGGTCCAGGATGTCTGACCCTAACTGGGCTCAGGAGCGGTCCAGGATGTCTGACCCTAACTGGGCTCAGGAGCGGTCCAGGATGTCTGACCCTAACTGGGCTCAGGGGCGGTCCAGGATGTCTGACCCTAACTGGGCTCAGGGGCGGTCCAGGATGTCTGACCCTAACTGGGCTCAGGGGCGGTTCAGGATGTCTGTACAGTATATATAACAGTATTCCTCTACAGTATATACAGTGCCTTGCGAAAGTATTCGGCCCCCTTGAACTTTGCGACCTTTTGCCACATTTCAGGCTTCAAACATAAAGATATAAAACTGTATTTTTTTGTGAAGAATCAACAACAAGTGGGACACAATCATGAAGTGGAACGACATTTATTGGATATTTCAAACTTTTTTAACAAATCAAAAACTGAAAAATTGGGCGTGCAAAATTATGCCGGGGCAACCCCGGCAGAGCGGGGGCTACCTCGGCAGAGCGCAGACTGTGGGCTACCCCGGCAGAGAGCAGACTGTGGGCTACCCCGGCGGACTGTGGGCTACCCCGGCGGACTGTGGGCTACCCCGGAGGACTGTGGGCTACCCCGGCGGACTGTGGGCTACCCCGGCGGACTGTGGGCTACCCCGGCGGACTGTGGGCTACCCCGGCGGACTGTGGGCTACCCCGGCGGACTGTGGGCTATCCCGGCGGACTGTGGGCTACCCCGGCGGACTGTGGGCTACCCCGGCGGACTGTGGGCTACCCCGGCGGACTGTGGGCTACCCCGGCAGGATGTGGGCTACCCCGGCAGAGGGCAGACTGGGGGCTACCCCGGCAGAGCGCAGACTGGGGGCTACCCCGGCAGAGCGCAGACTGGGGGCTACCCCGGCAGAGCGCAGACTGGGGGCTACCCCGGCAGAGCGCAGACTGTGGGCTACCCCGGCAGAGCGCAGACTGGGGGTTACCCTGGCAGAGAACAGACTGTGGGCTACCCCGGCATAGAGCAGAATGGGGGCTACCCCAGCAGACCTCGCTAGACTATAATTATCACAACATGATTATGTTTGCCCTGTTTACAGAAGAGCTCAGAACACCTACGTTTGTTAATATACTATTTGTAATGCTTGATGCTCATATTCCATATTTTTGGGTGGGTTTTTATTTATTTGATTTGGATTAGACAGTGAAGAGGAGACAGGAATGGTAGGAGAGTTTGTGAGTCAGAAGGGCATGAGTCAGCTGTGAACCTGTGCTGACTCTAGTAGTCTAGACTGGACATGTGATCCGGCATGAGTCAGATGTGAACCCGTGCTGACTCTAGTAGTCTAGACTGGACATGTGATCCGGTATTAGTCAGATGTGAACCCGTGCTGACTCTAGTAGTCTAGACTGGACATGTGATTCGGTATGAGTCAGATGTGAACCCGTGCTGACTCTAGTAGTCTAGACTGGACATGTGATCCGGTATGAGTCAGATGTGAACCCGTGCTGACTCTAGTAGTCTAGACTAGACATGTGATCCGGTATGAGTCAGATGTGAACCCGTGCTGACTCTAGTAGTCTAGACTGGACATGTGATCCGGTATGAGTCAGATGTGAACCCGTGCTGACTCTAGTAGTCTAGACTGGACATGTGATCCGGTATGAGTCAGATGTGAACCCGTGCTGACTCTAGTAGTCTAGACTGGACATGTGATCCGGTCTGAGTCAGATGTGAACCCGTGCTGACTCTAGTAGTCTAGACTGGACATGTGATCCGGTATGATTCAGATGTGAACCCGTGCTGACTCTAGTAGTCTAGACTGGACATGTGATCCGGTCTGATTCAGATGTGAACACGTGCTGACTCTAGTAGTCTAGACTGGACATGTGATCCGGTCTGATTCAGATGTGAACCCGTGCTGACTCTAGTAGTCTAGACTGGACATGTGATCCGGTATGATTCAGATGTGAACCCGTGCTGACTCTAGTAGTCTGGACTGGACATGTGATCCGGTCTGATTCAGATGTGAACCCGTGCTGACTCTAGTAGTCTAGACTGGACATGTGATCCGGTCTGATTCAGATGTGAACCCGTGCTGACTCTAGTAGTCTAGACTGGACATGTGATCCGGTATGATTCAGATGTGAACCCGTGCTGACTCTAGTAGTCTGGACTGGACATTTGATCCGGTCTGATTCAGATGTGAACCCGTGCTGACTCTAGTAGTCTAGACTAGACATGTGATCTGAGGTCCACCACACTAACTGTTGGACCACACAGAACACAGGGCTCCATACTGTACATTATGGATGTAACTTTCTCTCGCAGAAAGGGAACAGAAAGGAAACAGAAAGGAAACAGAAAGGGAACAGAAAGGAAGTAGAAAGGGAACAGAAAGGAAGTAGATAGGAAACAGAAAGGGAATAGAAAGGAAACAGAAAGGGAATAGAAAGGAAACAGAAAGGAAGTAGAAAGGAAACAGAAAGGAAGTAGAAAGGAAACAGAAAGGAAACAGAAAGGAAGTAGAAAGAAAACAGAAAGGAAGTAGAAAGGAAACAGAACGGAAGTAGAAAGGAAACAGAAAGGAAGTAGAAAGGAAACAGAAAGGAAGTAGAAAGGAAACAGAATGAAGTAGAAAGGAAACAGAAAGGAAGTAGAAAGGGAACAGAATGGAAGTAGAAAGGAAACAGAAAGGAAGTAGAAAGGAAGTAGAAAGGAAACAGAAAGGAAGTAGAAAGGAAACAGAACGGAAGTAGAAAGGAAACAGAAAGGGAATAGAAAGGAAACAGAAAGGAAACAGAAAGGAAGTAGAAAGGAAACAGAAAGGAAACAGAAAGGGAACAGAAAGGGAACAGAATTGAAGTAGAAAGGGAACAGAAAGGAAACAGAAAGGAAACAGAAAGGAAACAGAAAGGGAACAGAAAGGGAACAGAAAGGAAGTAGAAAGGGAACAGAAAGGAAACAGAAAGGAAACAGAAAGGGAATAGAAAGGAAACAGAAAGGAAGTAGAAAGGAAACAGAAAGGAAGTAGAAAGGAAACAGAAAGGAAACAGAAAGGAAACAGAAAGGAAGTAGAAAGAAAACAGAAAGGAAGTAGAAAGGAAACAGAACGGAAGTAGAAAGGAAACAGAAAGGAAGTAGAAAGGAAACAGAAAGGAAGTAGAAAGTAAGTAGAAAGGAAACAGAAAGGAAGTAGAAAGGAAACAGGAAGTAGAAAGTAAGTAGAAAGGAAACAGAAAGGAAGTAGAAAGGAAACAGAAAGGAAGTAGAAAGGAAACAGAATGAAGTAGAAAGGAAACAGAAAGGAAGTAGAAAGGGAACAGAATGGAAGTAGAAAGGAAACAGAAAGGAAGTAGAAAGGAAGTAGAAAGGAAACAGAAAGGAAGTAGAAAGGAAACAGAACGGAAGTAGAAAGGAAACAGAAAGGAAACAGAAAGGGAATAGAAAGGAAACAGAAAGGAAACAGAAAGGAAGTAGAAAGGAAACAGAAAGGAAACAGAAAGGAAACAGAAAGGAAACAGAAAGGGAACAGAAAGGGAACAGAATTGAAGTAGAAAGGGAACAGAAAGGGAACAGAAAGGAAACAGAAAGGAAACAGAAAGGGAACAGAAAGGGAACAGAAAGGAAGTAGAAAGGAAGTAGAAAGGGAACAGAAAGGAAACAGAAAGGGAACAGGAAGGGAACAGAAAGGAAGTAGAAAGGAAGTAGAAAGGGAACAGAAAGGGAACAGAAAGGAAACAGATTGGAAACAGAAAGGAAGTAGAAAGGAAACAGAATGGAAGTAGAAAGGGAACAGAAAGGAAACAGAAAGGAAACAGAATGGAAACAGAAAGGAAGTAGAAAGGAAACAGAAAGGGAACAGGAAGGGAACAGAAAGGAAGTAGAAAGGAAGTAGAAAGGGAACAGAAAGGGAACAGAAAGGAAACAGAATGGAAACAGAAAGGAAGTAGAAAGGAAACAGAATGGAAGTAGAAAGGGAACAGAAAGGAAACAGAAAGGAAACAGAAAGGGAACAGAAAGGAAGCAGAAAGGGAAAAGAAAAGAAGCAGAAAGGAAACAGATAGGAAACAGAAAGGGAACAGAAATTAAGTAGAAAGGAAACAGAAAGGAAACAGAAAGGGAACAGAAAGGAAGCAGAAAGGGAATAGAAAGGAAACAGAAAGGAAACATATAGGAAGTAGAAAGGAAACAGAAAGGAAGTAGAAAGGGAACAGAAAGGAAACAGAAAGGGAACAGAAAGGAAGTAGAAAGGGAACAGAAAGGAAACAGAAAGGAAGTAGAAAGGGAATAGAAAGGAAACAGAAAGGAAACAGAAAGGAAACAGAAAGGAAGTAGAAAGGGAACAGAAAGGAAGCAGAAAGGAAGCAGAAAGGGAACAGAAAGGGAACAGAAAGGAAGTAGAAAGGGAACAGAAAGGAAACAGAAAGGAAGTAGAAAGGAAACAGAAAGGAAACAGAAAGGAAACAGAAAGGAAGTAGAAAGGAAGCAGAAAGGGAACATAAAGGAAGTAGAAAGGGAACAGAAAGGGAACAGAAAGGAAACAGAAAGGAAGTAGAAAGGGAACATAAAGGAAGTAGAAAGGGAACAGAAAGGAAACAGAAAGGAAGTAGAAAGGGAACAGAAAGGAAGTAAAAAGGGAACAGAAAGGAAACAGAAAGGAAGTAGAAAGGAAACAGAAAGGAAGTAGAAAGGGAACAGAAAGGAAGTAGAAATGGAACAGAAAGGAAGTAGAAAGGGAACAGAAAGGAAACAGAAAGGAAGTAGAAAGGAAACAGAAAGGAAGTAGAGAGGAAACAGAAAGGAAACAGAAAGGAAACAGAATGGAACAGAAAGGAAGTAGAAAGGGAACAGAAAGGAAACAGAAAGGAAGTAGAAAGGAAACAGAAAGGAAGTAGAGAGGAAACAGAAAGGAAACAGAAAGGGAACAGAAAGGAAACAGAAAGGAAGTAGAAAGGAAACAGAAAGGGAACAGAAAGGAAGTAGAAAGGAAACAGAAAGGGAACATTAAGGGAACAGAAAGGAAGTAGAAAGGAAACAGAAAGGGAACATTAAGGGAACAGAAGGACACAGAAAGGGACAGAGAGGGAACATAAATGAAATAGAAAGGAAAAGAAGTGAATGTAGAATGCAGGGAGAGCACTCCTGAGATGTTATATTTTATTTAACATTGCCCCATTAAGTCAGAAGTCGCAGTGTTGTAGATCATAATAACCACCTCATAAATCATGTAGAGACAGTCCTGTTGGAATCAATAGAGAGAATCAGCCCTATTGGAAACAACAGAGAGAATCAGAGAAGATTACAATTTGTGAGACCTTGGATGTTTGTGTAGGGTGGCCTCTTGACAAGATCGTGAAATAGTGAGTTGGTTTAGCAACAAATAGAAGTGATTCCTCAGTGGAGACGAGAGGAGGGCGGGAGGGACGGTTTCACACAGTATTACATCTATTACACTACTTCTTTATTTTGGAAAGCACTCAAATGGCACCCTATTCCCTACATTCCTATAGGGCTCTGGTCAAAAGTAGTGCACTATGTCTGGTCAAAAGTAGTGCACTATTTAGGAAATAGGGTGACATTTGGGACAGTACCTTGTTGTCACTGAGGGTATACTTTGTGTTGCTACAGTATGATATAGGACTATCATATTCCCCTCCTAGTATACACCCCTCTCATCTGTCAACACTCGACTGATGTTGGACAGGATTCCTCCTCTCATCAGTCAACACTAGACTGTTGTTGGACAGGATTCCTCGTCTCATCAGTCAACACTAGACTGTTGTTGGACAGGATTCCTCGTCTCATCAGTCAACACTAGACTGTTGTTGGACAGGATTCCTCCTCTCATCAGTCAACACTACTCTGTTGTTGGACAGGATTACCTCTGCCATCTGTCTGCATCAGTCATCTGTCAACACTACTGTGTTGTTGGACAGGATTACCCCTGTCATCTGTCTGCATCAGTCATCTGTCAACACTACTGTGTTGTTGGACAGGATTACCCCTGTCATCTGTCTGCATCAGTCATCTGTCAACACTACTGTGTTGTTGGACAGGATTACCCCTGTCATCTGTCTGCATCAGTCATCTGTCAACACTACTGTGTTGTTGGACAGGATTACCCCTGTCATCTGTCTAATCAGTCATCTGTCAACACTACTGTGTTGTTGGACAGGATTACCTCTGCCATCTGTCTGCATCAGTCATCTGTCAACACTACTGTGTTGTTGGACAGGATTACCCCTGTCATCAGTCAACACTACTGTGTTGTTGGACAGGATTACCCCTGTCATCAGTCAACACTCGACTGATGTTGGACAGGATTCCTCCTCTCATCAGTCAACACTACTCTGATGTTTGACATGATTACCTCTGTCATCTGTCTAATCAGTCATCTGTCAACACTACTGTGTTGTTGGACAGGATTACCCCTGTCACCTGTCTAATCAGTCATCTGTCAACACTACTGTGTTGTTGGACAGGATTACCCCTGTCACCTGTCTAATCAGTCATCTGTCAACACTACTGTGTTGTTGGACAGGATTACCCCTGTCATCTGTCAACACTAATCTGTTGTTGGACAGGATTACCCCTGTCATCTGTCAACACTACTGTGTTGTTGGACAGGATTACCCCTGTCATCTGTCAACACTACTGTGTTGTTGGACAGGATTACCCCATCACCACTAGTGTAATGTATTTCTCTCACATCTCTACTTCTACCATTACCACTAGTATCATTTATTCAATGACACATTCAATTAGTTAAAACCCTATTTTAATAGGTATTGAATTAGTTTTTTAATTAAGTAGAATGCCCTGCATACTATCTCAGTTAATTCACTGCATCATTAAGGTGTCCAGTTTAGCTTATTTTTTAAACCTAAGTAATTGTAGTGTGCGCAGTACTCTATATATTTTGGTCTAATTCCCTGAGATCTGGATCTTCTCTGGAAAATCAGCATTTAACCTCTAAACTGTGGAGACTAACACCATGAGGTGAGGATTTTTCTAGAATAGTGGCCAATTCGTTGATGTAAATATTGAAGACTGCAGGGCTTTTGCAACCCTGGCGAAGGCCCCGCCCCTGGTTAAAGAATTATGTTATTTTCTTGCCAGTTTTGATGCTGCACATATTGGCAGTAGACATTGATTTAATTATGTCACGTTTTACCCCCTACACCACTTTCAATAACTTTGTAGAACAGTCCTGTATGCCAAATAGAATCAAATGCTTTTTGGAAGTCGATAAAGCAAGAATACATTTTAGTATTATTTTGGTGGACTTGTTTATCTATCTGTAAGGGTTTTCCTGTGGTGAAGGAGAGGCGGACCAAAACGCAGCGCGGTTTCTTTGATTCATGTTTAATAAGAAACAGATCAACACGAACACTACGAAACAATAAACGTGGAAAACCAAAAAACAGCCCTGTCTGGTGCAAAACACAGAGACAGGAACAGGAGGTGCTGAAGAAGGGGTTGCTGGAGATGAGGTGGGAAGGCCACTCCTTCTCCCATCGATCCATCCTCTCCATCATTTGGTCCATGGCCGAACCAATCCGGTGAAGCGCGCTGGTGTGATGGAGGACCCTTCTCCCATCGATCCATCCTCTCCATCATTTGGTCCATGGCCGAACCAATCCGGTGAAGCACGCTGGTGTGATGGAGGACCCTCTCTTCCATCGATGGGAGAGGAGACGCGGCTGCTCCTGCTGATTCCATTGCGAGTGCGGGATTCTGTCTTTGTATTCCTGTTATTTGGTGGTGTTCATGAGTTTTATTCTCCAGACTATTTTGGTCCTGCGTTGGATTATTCACCCTGTGTGTTGGGTTGACTGTTGTTTTGTGCGCCGGAGAATAAACTGTCTAATAATTGAAACCTGCTCTCTGCGCCTGATTCCACCCACCTTAGTAATTTGTGACACTATCAGGGTGTGTAGGGTGTAAATATGGTCAGTCGTGTGATGTTTTGGTATTATTTTGGTGTAAATATGGTCAGTCGTGTGATGTTTTGGTATTATTTTGGTGTAAATATGGTCAGTCGTGTGATGTTTTGGTATTATTTTGGTGTAAATATGGTCAGTCGTGTGATGTTTTGGTATTATTTTGGTGTAAATATGGTCAGTCGTGTGATGTTTTGGTATTATTTTGGTGTAAATATGGTCAGTCGTGTGATGTTTTGGTATTATTGTGGTGTAAATATGGTCAGTCGTGTGATGTTTTGGTATTATTTTGGTGTAAATATGGTCAGTCGTGTGATGTTTTGGTATTATTGTGGTGTAAATATGGTCAGTCGTGTGATGTTTTGGTATTATTTTGGTGTAAATATGGTCAGTCGTGTGATGTTTTGGTATTATTTTGGTGTAAATATGGTCAGTCGTGTGATGTTTTGGTATTATTGTGGTGTAAATATGGTCAGTCGTGTGATGTTTTGGTATTATTTTGGTGTAAATATGGTCAGTTGTGCGATGTTTTGGTATAAATCCAATGTGGCTTTAACTCAAGACATTGTGCTTATTAAGGAAGTTTAGAACTCTTCCATTTATAATGCTACAGAAAACCTTCCCCAGGTTACTGTTCACACAAATGCCTCTGGAATTGTTAGGGTCAAATTTGTCTCCGTTCTTAAAGATTGGGGTTATGAGTCCTTGATTCCAGATGTCAGGGAAATAACCTACACTCAGGATCAAATTAAACAGCTTTAATATAGCATATTGACATTTTGCACTAGTGAATTTGAGCATCTGCATCTATAAGTATCCAACAGGGTAACAGCTCTGTAACATAATTGAAATTTGAATGAAAATGGATGAACAAACTTTTGCTTAAGCAACTAATGTGTCTAAAATGACGACTGCTGCCCTGTTACTACTGCCCTGTTACTACTGCCCTGTTACTGCTGCCCTGTTACTGCTGCCCTGTTACTACTGTTCAATAACGACGGCTGCTGCCCTGTTACTACTGCCCTGTTACTGCTGCCCTGTTACTGCTGCCCTGTTACTACTGTTCAATAACGACGGCTGCTGCCCTGTTACTACTGCCCTGTTACTGCTGCCCTGTTACTACTGCCCTGTTACTACTGCCCTGTTACTACTGCCCTGTTACTGCTGCCCTGTTACTACTGCCCTGTTACTACTGCCCTGTTACTGCTGCCCTGTTACTACTGCCCTGTTACTACTGCCCTGTTACTACTGCCCTGTTACTGCTGCCCTGTTACTGCTGCCCTGTTACTGCTGCCCTGTTACTACTGTTCAATAACGACGGCTGCTGCCCTGTTACTACTGCCCTGTTACTGCTGCCCTGTTACTACTGTTCAATAACGACGGCTGCTGCCCTGTTACTACTGCCCTGTTACTGCTGCCCTGTTACTACTGCCCTGTTACTGCTGCCCTGTTACTACTGCCCTGTTACTGCTGCCCTGTTACTGCTGCCCTGTTACTACTGCCCTGTTACTGCTGCCCTGTTACTACTGCCCTGTTACTGCTGCCCTGTTACTACTAACCTGTTACTGCTGCCCTGTTACTGCTGCCCTGTTACTGCTGCCCTGTTACTGCTGCCCTGTTACTACTGCCCTGTTACTACTGCCCTGTTACTGCTGCCCTGTTACTGCTGTTCTGTTACTGCTGCCCTGTTACTGCTGCCCTGTTACTACTGCCCTGTTACTACTGCCCTGTTACTACTGCCCTGTTACTGCTGCCCTGTTACTACTGCCCTGTTACTGCTGCCCTGTTACTGCTGCCCTGTTACTACTGCCCTGTTACTACTGCCCTGTTACTACTGCCCTGTTACTGCTGCCCTGTTACTGCTGCCCTGTTACTGCTGCCCTGTTACTGCTGCCCTGTTACTGCTGCCCTGTTACTGCTGCCCTGTTACTGCTGCCCTGTTACTACTGATGAATGAAAATGATTTGTTACTCTGTTTCAGACACATAGAGAACTGGACAGGACTGCAGACTCTGAGAGATGTGGACATGGAGCTGTACACTGGACTACAGAGGCTGTAAGTGTTGATACAACAGGGCAGCGTCCCAAGTGGCACCCTATTCCCTATAAATCGCACTACTTTAGAGCCCTATGGCACCCGATTCCCTATATAGTGCATTACTTTAAACCAGAGCCCTATGGCACCCTATTCCCTATATAGTGCACTACTTTTGACTTTGAAGTAGTGACCTATGTTTAGCAATACAGCCATAGGCAGCTGTCTAAAGAAAGGCTAAGCTATAGGAATATAGGCAGCTGTCTTGAGAAAGGCTAAGCTATGGGAATATAGGCAGCTGTCTAAATAAAGGCTAAGCTATGGGAATATAGACAGCTGTCTAAAGAAAGGCTAAGCTATGGGAATATAGGCAGCTGTCTAAATAAAGGCTAAGCTATGGGAATATAGGCAGCTGTCTAAAGAAAGGCTAAGCTATGGTAATATAGACAGCTGTCTAAAGAAAGGCTAAGCTATGGGAATATAGACAGCTGTCTAAAGAAAGGCTAAGCTATGGGAATATAGACAGCTGTCTAAAGAAAGGCTAAGCTATGGGAATATAGGCAGCTGTCTAAAGAAAGGCTAAGCTATGGGAATATAGGCAGCTGTATAAAGAAAGGCTAAGCTATGGTAATATAGGCAGCTGTCTAAAGAAAGTCTAAGCTATAGGAATGTAGGCAGCTGTCTAAAGAAAGGCTAAGCTATGGGAATATAGACAGCTGTCTTGAGAAAGGCTAAGCTATGGGAATATAGGCAGCTGTATAAAGAAAGGCTAAGCTATGGGAATATAGGCAGCTGTCTAAAGAAAGGCTAAGCTATGGGAATATAGGCAGCTGTCTAAAGAAAGGCTAAGCTATGGGAATATAGGCAGCTGTCTAAATAAAGGCTAAGCTATGGGAATATAGACAGCTGTCTAAAGAAAGGCTAAGCTATAGGAATATAGGCAGCTGTATTGAGAAAGGCTAAGCTATGGGAATATAGACAGCTGTCTTGAGAAAGGCTAAGCTATGGGAATATAGGCAGCTGTCTAAAGAAAGGCTAAGCTATGGGAATATAGGCAGCTGTCTAAAGAAAGGCTAAACTATGGGAATATAGGCAGCTGTATAAAGAAAGGCTAAGCTATGGGAATATAGGCAGCTGTCTAAAGAAAGGCTAAGCTATGGGAATATAGGCAGCTGTCTAAAGAAAGGCTAAGCTATGGGAATATAGGCAGCTGTCTTGAGAAAGGCTAAGCTATGGGAATATAGGCAGCTGTCTAAAGAAAGGCTAAGCTATGGGAATATAGACAGCTGTCTAAAGAAAGGCTAAGCTATGGGAATATAGGCAGCTGTATTGAGAAAGGCTAAGCTATGGGAATATAGGCAGCTGTATAAAGAAAGGCTAAGCTATGGGAATATAGGCAGCTGTATAAAGAAAGGGTAAGCTATGGGAATATAGACAGCTGTCTAAAGAAAGGGTAAGCTATGGGAATATAGGCAGCTGTATTGAGAAAGGCTAAGCTATGGGAATATAGGCAGCTGTATAAAGAAAGGCTAAGCTATGGGAATATAGGCAGCTGTATAAAGAAAGGCTAAGCTATAGGAATATAGGCAGCTGTCTAAAGAAAGGCTAAGCTATGGGAATATAGGCAGCTGTCTAAAGAAAGGCTAAGCTATGGGAATATAGACAGCTGTCTAAAGAAAGGCTAAGCTATGGGAATATAGGCAGCTGTATAAAGAAAGGCTAAGCTATGGGAATATAGGCAGCTGTATAAAGAAAGGGTAAGCTATGGGAATATAGACAGCTGTCTAAAGAAAGGGTAAGCTATGGGAATATAGGCAGCTGTATTGAGAAAGGCTAAGCTATGGGAATATAGGCAGCTGTATAAAGAAAGGCTAAGCTATGGGAATATAGGCAGCTGTATAAAGAAAGGCTAAGCTATAGGAATATAGGCAGCTGTCTAAAGAAAGGCTAAGCTATGGGAATATAGGCAGCTGTCTAAAGAAAGGCTAAGCTATGGGAATATAGACAGCTGTCTAAAGAAAGGCTAAGCTATGGGAATATAGACAGCTGTATTGAGAAAGGCTAAGATATGGGAATATAGGCAGCTGTCTTGAGAAAGGCTAAGCTATA
The DNA here is from genome assembly GCF_013265735.2 of Oncorhynchus mykiss. NCBI lineage: Eukaryota > Metazoa > Chordata > Actinopteri > Salmoniformes > Salmonidae > Oncorhynchus > Oncorhynchus mykiss. The sequence continues at coordinate 100,674,932 of NC_048570.1, read as the reverse complement.
GGAATATAGGCAGCTGTATAAAGAAAGGCTAAGCTATGGGAATATAGGCAGCTGTCTTGAGAAAGGCTAAGCTATGGGAATATAGGCAGCTGTCTAAAGAAAGGCTAAGCTATGGGAATATAGACAGCTGTCTTGAGAAAGGCTAAGCTATGGGAATATAGACAGCTGTATTGAGAAAGGCTAAGCTATGGGAATATAGACAGCTGTATTGAGAAAGGCTAAGATATGGGAATATAGGCAGCTGTATTGAGAAAGGCTAAGCTATAGGAATATAGGCAGCTGTCTTGAGAAAGGCTAAGCTATGGGAATATAGGCAGCTGTCTAAAGAAAGGCTAAGCTATGGGAATATAGACAGCTGTATTGAGAAAGGCTAAGCTATGGGAATATAGACAGCTGTATTGAGAAAGGCTAAGATATGGGAATATAGGCAGCTGTATTGAGAAAGGCTAAGCTATGGGAATATAGACAGCTGTCTAAAGAAAGGCTAAGCTATGGGAATATAGGCAGCGGTCTAAAGAAAGGCTAAGCTATGGGAATATAGACAGCTGTCTAAAGAAAGGCTAAGCTATGGGAATATAGGCAGCTGTCTTGAGAAAGGCTAAGCTATGGGAATATAGGCAGCTGTCTAAAGAAAGGCTAAGCTATGGGAATATAGGCAGCTGTCTAAAGAAAGGCTAAGCTATGGGAATATAGACAGCTGTCTAAAGAAAGGCTAAGCTATGGGAATATAGGCAGCTGTCTAAAGAAAGGCTAAGCTATGGGAATATAGGCAGCTGTCTAAAGAAAGGCTAAGCTATGGGAATATAGGCAGCTGTATAAAGAAAGGCTAAGCTATGGGAATATAGACAGCTGTCTAAAGAAAGGCTAAGCTATGGGAATATAGACAGCTGTCTTGAGAAAGGCTAAGCTATAGGAATATAGGCAGCTGTCTAAAGAAAGGCTAAGCTATGGGAATATAGGCAGCTGTATTGAGAAAGGCTAAGCTATAGGAATATAGGCAGCTGTCTTGAGAAAGGCTAAGCTATGGGAATATAGGCAGCTGTATTGAGAAAGGCTAAGCTATAGGAATATAGGCAGCTGTCTAAAGAAAGGCTAAGCTATGGGAATATAGGCAGCTGTATTGAGAAAGGCTAAGCTATAGGAATATAGGCAGCTGTCTAAAGAAAGGCTAAGCTATGGGGAATATAGGCAGCTGTATTGAGAAAGGCTAAGCTATAGGAATATAGGCAGCTGTCTTGAGAAAGGCTAAGCTATGGGAATATAGGCAGCTGTCTAAAGAAAGGCTAAGCTATGGGAATATAGACAGCTGTCTTGAGAAAGGCTAAGCTATGGGAATATAGGCAGCTGTCTAAATAAAGGCTAAGCTATGGGAATATAGACAGCTGTCTAAAGAAAGGCTAAGCTATGGGAATATAGACAGCTGTCTAAAGAAAGGCTAAGCTATGGGAATATAGACAGCTGTCTTGAGAAAGGCTAAGCTATGGGAATATAGGCAGCTGTCTAAAGAAAGGCTAAGCTATGGGAATATAGACAGCTGTCTAAAGAAAGGCTAAGCTATGGGAATATAGGCAGCTGTCTAAAGAAAGGCTAAGCTATGGGAATATAGACAGCTGTCTTGAGAAAGGCTAAGCTATGGGAATATAGGCAGCTGTCTAAAGAAAGGCTAAGCTATGGGAATATAGACAGCTGTATTGAGAAAGGCTAAGATATGGGAATATAGGCAGCTGTATTGAGAAAGGCTAAGCTATGGGAATATAGGCAGCTGTATTGAGAAAGGCTAAGCTATGGGAATATAGACAGCTGTCTAAAGAAAGGCTAAGCTATGGGAATATAGGCAGCTGTATTGAGAAAGGCTAAGCTATGGGAATATAGACAGCTGTCTAAAGAAAGGCTAAGCTATAGGAATATAGGCAGCTGTCTTGAGAAAGGCTAAGCTATGGGAATATAGACAGCTGTCTAAAGAAAGGCTAAGCTATGGGAATATAGACAGCTGTATAAAGAAAGGGTAAGCTATGGGAATATAGGCAGCTGTCTTGAGAAAGGCTAAGCTATGGGAATATAGGCAGCTGTATTGAGAAAGGCTAAGCTATGGGAATATAGGCAGCTGTCTAAAGAAAGGCTAAGCTATGGGAATATAGGCAGCTGTATTGAGAAAGGCTAAGCTATAGGAATATAGGCAGCTGTCTTGAGAAAGGCTAAGCTATGGGAATATTTTCTGCAAACTTGGAACTAGACCCAAAGAGCTAGCCATGGTAATGTGTCCATTATGGGGACTGGTAGAGGGGGTGCTAGCCATGGTAATGTGTCCATTATGGGGACTGGTAGAGGGGGTGCTAGCCATGGGAATGTGTCCATTATGGGGACTGGTAGAGGGGGTGTTATCCATGGTAATGTGTCCATTATGGGGACTGGTAGAGGGGGTGCTAGCCATGGGAATGTTTCCATTATGGGGACTGGTAGAGGGGGTGCTAACCATGGTAATGTGTCCATTATGGGGACTGGTAGAGGGGGTGCTAGCCATGGGAATGTGTCCATTATGGGGACTGGTAGAGGGGGTGCTAGCCATGGGAATGTGTCCATTATGGGGACTGGTAGAGGGGGTGCTAGCCATGGGAATGTGTCCATTATGGGGACTGGTAGAGGGGGTGCTAACCATGGTAATGTGTCCATTATGGGTACTGGTAGAGGGGGTGCTAGCCATGGGCATGTGTCCATTATGTGGACTGGTAGAGGGGGTGCTAGCCATGGGAATGTGTCCATTATGGGGACTGGTAGAGGGGGTGCTAGCCATGGGAATGTGTTCATTATGGGGACTGGTAGAGGGGGTGTTAGCCATGGGAATGTGTCCATTATGGGGACTGGTAGAGGGGGTGCTAGCCATGGGAATGTGTTCATTATGGGGACTGGTAGAGGGGGTGTTAGCCATGGGAATGTGTCCATTATGGGGACTGGTAGAGGGGGTGCTAGCCATGGGAATGTGTCCATTATGGGGACTGGTAGAAGGGGTGCTAGCCAGCATGTGCTGTTTGCACTGTAACTCTGAGAAGAATCCAGTTGTCTGGCACTGCTGGAGACAGAGGGGGATTGTTACTTCACTGGATCACTCTCACATCACAGTGGTGCTGCTGGCGCCAGAGGGGGATTGTTACTTCACTGGATCACTCTCACATCACAGTGGTGCTGCTGGAGACAGAGGGGGATTGTTACTTCACTGGATCACTCTCACATCACAGTGGCACTGCTGGAGACAGAGGGGGATTGTTACTTCACTGGATCACTCTCACATCACAGTGGTGCTGCTGGAGACAGAGGGGGATTGTTACTTCACTGGATCACTCTCACATCACAGTGGTGCTGCTGGCGCCAGAGGGGGATTGTTACTTCACTGGATCACTCTCACATCACAGTGGTGCTGCTGGAGACAGAGGGGGATTGGTACTTCACTGGATCACTCTCACATCACAGTGGTGCTGCTGGAGACAGAGGGGGATTGTTACTTCACTGGATCACTCTCACATCACAGTGGTGCTGCTGGAGACAGAGGGGGATTGTTACTTCACTGGATCACTCTCACATCACAGTGGCACTGCTGGAGACAGAGGGGGATTGTTACTTCACTGGATCACTCTCACATCACAGTGGCACTGCTGGAGACAGAGGGGGATTGTTACTTCACTGGATCACTCTCACATCACAGTGGTGCTGCTGGAGACAGAGGGGGATTGTTACTTCACTGGATCACTCTCACATCACAGTGGCACTGCTGGAGACAGAGGGGGATTGTCACTTCACTGGATCACTCTCACATCACAGTGGCACTGCTGGAGACAGAGGGGGATTGTTACTTCACTGGATCACTCTCACATCACAGTGGTGCTGCTGGAGACAGAGGGGGATTGTCACTTCACTGGATCACTCTCACATCACAGTGGCACTGCTGGAGACAGAGGGGGATTGTTACTTCACTGGATCACTCTCACATCACAGTGGTGCTGCTGGAGACAGAGGGGGATTGTTACTTCACTGGATCACTCTCATATCACAGTGGTGCTGCCATCTCTTCATAACCTGCACTGGTGCTTATCACTGCTTACCATCATGTTGACTGGCTACTGCAGAGAGAGAAAGAGAGGCAGGCAGGCAGGCAGGCAGTCAGCCAGGCAGCCAGCCAGCCAGCCAGCCAGCCAGCCAGCACAACAAGTGTAGACCTTACTTACTGACAAGCCCTCAACCAACAGTGCGGTTCAAGAAGAGTTAAGAAAATATTTAAAGTAAAAAATGATAAAAAGTAAAACAATAAAACAACAATATGGAGGCTATATACAGGGTGTACCGGTACAGAGTCAATGTGGAGACTATATACAGGGGGTACCGGTACAGAGTCAATGTGGAGACTATATACAGGGGGTACTGGTACAGAGTCAATGTGGAGACTATATACAGGGGGTACCGGTACAGAGTCAATGTGGAGGCTATATACAGGGTATTACGGTACAGAGTCAATGTGGAGGCTATATACAGGGGGTACCGGTACAGAGTCAATGTGGAGGCTATATACAGGGTATTACGGTACAGAGTCAATGTGGAGGCTATATACAGGGGGTACCGGTACAGAGTCAATGTGGGGGCTATATACAGGGGGTACCGGTACAGAGTCAATGTGGAGGCTATATACAGGGTATTACGGTACAGAGTCAATGTGGAGGCTATATACAGGGGGTACCGGTACAGAGTCAATGTGGAGGCTATATACAGGGTATTACGGTACAGAGTCAATGTGGAGGCTATATACAGGGGGTACCGGTACAGAGTCAATATGGAGGCTATATACAGGGGGTACCGGTACAGAGTCAATGTGGAGGTTATATACAGGGTATTACGGTACAGAGTCAATGTGGAGGCTATATACAGGGGGTACCGGTACAGAGTCAATGTGGAGGCTATATACAGGGTATTACGGTACAGAGTCAATGTGGAGGCTATATACAGGGTATTACGGTACAGAGTCAATGTGGAGGCTATATACAGGGTGTTACGGTACAGAGTCAATGTGGAGGCTATATACAGGGGGTACTGGTACAGAGTCAATGTGGAGGCTATATACAGGGGGTACCGGTACAGAGTCAATGTGGAGGCTATATACAGGGGGTACTGGTACAGAGTCAATGTGGAGGCTATATACAGGGGGTACCGGTACAGAGTCAATGTGGAGACTATATACAGGGTATTACGGTACAGAGTCAATGTGGAGGCTATATACAGGGGGTACCGGTACAGAGTCAATATGGAGGCTATATACAGGGGGTACCGGTACAGAGTCAATGTGGAGACTATATACAGGGGGTACCGGTACAGAGTCAATGTGGAGGCTATATACAGGGGGTACCTGTACAGAGTCAATATGTGGAGGCTATATACAGGGGGTACCGGTACAGAGTCAATGTGGAGGCTATATACAGGGGGTACCGGTACAGAGTCAATGTGGAGGCTATATACAGGGGGTACCGGTACAGAGTCAATATGGAGGCTATATACAGGTGGTACTGGTACAGAGTCAATGTGGAGGCTATATACAGGGGGTACCGGTACAGAGTCAATGTGGAGGCTATATACAGGGGGTACCGGTACAGAGTCAATGTGGAGGCTTTATACAGGGGGTACCGGTACAGAGTCAATGTAGAGGCTATATGCAGGGTGTTACGGTACAGAGTCAATGTGGAGGCTATATACAGGGGGTACCGGTACAGAGTCAATGTGGAGGCTTTATACAGGGTGTACCGGTACAGAGTCAATGTGGAGGCTATATACAGGGTATTACGGTACAGAGTCAATGTGGAGGCTATATACAGGGGGTACCGGTACAGAGTCAATGTGGAGGCTATATACAGGGGCTACCGGTACAGAGTCAATGTGGAGGCTACATACAGGGTGTTATGGTACAGAGTCAATGTGGAGGCTATGTACAGGGTGTTACGGTACATAGTCAATGTGGAGGCTATATACAGGGGGTACTGGTACAGAGTTAATGTGGAGGCTATATACAGGGTGTTACGGTACAGAGTCAATGTGGAGGCTATATACAGGGGGTACCGGTACAGAGTCAATGTGGAGGCTATATACAGGGTGTTACGGTACAGAGTCAATGTGGAGGCTATACACAGGGAGTACTGGTACTGAGTCAGTGTGCGGGGATGCAGGTTAGAGGTCATTTGTACATGTAGGTAGGGGGGAAGTGACTATGCATAGATAATAAACTGCGAGTAGCAGCAGTGTCCAAAACTAATGGAGGGGTGTCAATGTAAATTGTCTGGTGGCCATTTGATGAATTGTTCAGCAGTATAATGGCTTGGGGGTAGAAGCTATTTGCTCTTTTCGTAAATCCATGTAGATGACACACAGGCAATGGGACAGTCCCCATTCACACCGCCATTGTCCATGACCAAGCTGATTATAATATGACCAAGCTGATTATAATATGACCAAGCTGATTATAATATGAACAAGCTGATTATAATATGACCAAGCTGATTATAATATGACCAAGCTGATTATAATATGACCAAGCTGATTATAATATGATCAAGCTGATTATAATATGACCAAGCTGATTAAAGTCCAAGCTGATTAAAAGATGACCAATCTGATTATAATATGACCAAGCTGATTATAATATGACGGAAGCTGATTATAATATGACCAAGCTGATTATAATATGACCAAGCTGATTATAATATGACCAAGCTGATTATAATATGACCAAGCTGATTATAGACCAAGCTGATTATAATATGACCAAGCTGATTATAATATGACCAAGCTGATTATAATATGACCAAGCTGATTATAATATGTCCAAGCTGATTATAATATGACCAAGCTGATTATAATATGACCAAGCTGATTATAATATGACCAAGCTGATTATAATATGACCAAGCTGATTATAAAATGACCAAGCTGATTATAATATGACCAAGCTGATTATAATATGACCAAGCTGATTATAATATGACCAAGCTGATTATAATATGACCAAGCTGATTAAAGACCAAGCTGATTATAATATGACCAAGCTGATTATAATATGAACAAGCTGATTATAATATGACCAAGCTGATTATAATATGACCAAGCTGATTAAAGTCCAAGCTGATTATAATACGACCAAGCTGATTATAATATGACCAAGCTGATTATAATATGACCAAGCTGATTAAAGTCCAAGCTGATTATAATATGACCAAGCTGATTATAATATGACCAAGCTGATTAAAGTCCAAGCTGATTATAATTTGACCAAGCGGATTATAATATGACCAAGCTGATTATAATAGGACCAAGCTGATTATAATAGGACCAAGCTGATTATAATATGACCAAGCTGATTATAACATGACCAAGCTGATTATAATATGACCAAGCTGATTAAAGACCAAGCTGATTATAATATGACCAAGCTGATTATAACATGACCAAGCTGATTATAATATGACCAAGCTGATTAAAGACCAAGCTGATTATAATATGACCAAGCTGATTAAAGACCAAGCTGATTGTAATATGACCAAGCTGATTATAATATGACCAAGCTGATTATAATATGACCAAGCTGATTATAAAATGACCAAGCTGATTAAAGTCCAAGCTGATTATAATATGACCAAGCTGATTATAATATGACCAAGCTGATTATAATATGACCAAGCTGATTAAAGTCCAAGCTGATTATAATTTGACCAAGCGGATTATAATATGACCAAGCTGATTATAATAGGACCAAGCTGATTATAATAGGACCAAGCTGATTATAATATGACCAAGCTGATTATAACATGACCAAGCTGATTATAATATGACCAAGCTGATTAAAGACCAAGCTGATTATAATATGACCAAGCTGATTATAACATGACCAAGCTGATTATAATATGACCAAGCTGATTAAAGACCAAGCTGATTATAATATGACCAAGCTGATTAAAGACCAAGCTGATTGTAATATGACCAAGCTGATTATAATATGACCAAGCTGATTATAATATGACCAAGCTGATTATAAAATGACCAAGCTGATTAAAGTCCAAGCTGATTATAATATGACCAAGCTGATTATAATATGACCAAGCTGATTATAATATGACCAAGCTGATTATAATATGACCAAGCTGATTATAATATGACCAAGCTGATTATAATATGACCAAGCTGATTATAATATGACCAAGCTGATTAAAGACCAAGCTGATTATAATATGACCAAGCTGATTATAATATGACCAAGCTGATTATAATATGACCAAGCTGATTATAATATGACCAAGCTGATTAAAGTCCAAGCTGATTATAATACGACCAAGCTGATTATAATATGACCAAGCTGATTATAATATGACCAAGCTGATTATAATATGACCAAGCTGATTATAGTATGACCAAGCTGATTATAATATGACCAAGCTGATTAAAGTCCAAGCTGATTATAATATGACCAGGCTGATTAAAGTCCAAGCTGATTATAATATGACCAAGCGGATTATAATATGACCAAGCTGGTTATAATATGACCAAGCTGATTATAATATGACCAAGCTGATTATAATATGACCAAGCTGATTATATTATGACCAAGCTGATTATAATATGACCAAGCTGATTATAATATGACCAAGGTTATTATAATATGACCAAGCGGATTATAATATGACCAAGCTGATTATAATATGACCAAGCTGATTATAATATGACCAAGCTGATTATAATATGACCAAGCTAATTATAATATGACCAAGCTGATTATAATATTACCAAGCTTATTATAATATGACCAAGCTGATTATAATATGATCAAGCTAATTATAATATGACCAAGCTGATTAAAAACCAAGCTGATTAGAGACCATGCTGATTATAATATGACCAAGCTGATTATAATATGACCAAGCTGATTATAATATGACCAGGCTGATTATAATATGACCAAGCTGATTATAATATGACCAAAATGATTATAATATGACCAAGTTGATTGTAATATGACCAAGCTGATTAAAAACCAAGCTGATTAGAGACCAAGCTGATTATAATATGACCAAGCTGATTATAATATGACCAAGCTGATTAAAGACCAAGCTGATTATAATATGACCAAGCTGATTATAATATGACCAAAATGATTATAATATGACCAAGCTGATTATAATATGACCAAGCGGATTATAATATGACCAAGCTGATTATAATATGACCAAGCTGATTATAATATGACCAAGCTGATTATAACATGACCAAGCTGATTTTAATATGACCAAGCTGATTATAATATGACCAAGCTGATTATAATATGACCAAGCTGATTAAAGTCCAAGCTGATTATAATATGACCAAGCTGATTATAATATGACCAAGCTGATTATTATATGACCAAGCTGATTATAATATGACCAAGCTGATTATAATATGACCAAGCTGATTAAAGACCAAGCTGATTATAATATGACCAAGCTGATTATAATATGACCAAGCTGATTATAATATGACCAAGTTGATTATAATATGACCAAGCTGATTATATTATGACCAAGCTGATTATAATATGACCAAGCTGATTATAATATGACCAAGCTGATTTATAATATGACCAAGCGGATTATAATATGACCAAGCTGATTATAATATGACCAACCTGATTATAATATGACCAAGCTGATTATAATATGACCAAGCTGATTATAATATGACCAAGCTGATTATAATATGACCAAGCTGATTATAATTTGACCAAGCTGATTATAATATGATCAAGCTGATTATAATATGACCAAGCTGATTAAAAACCAAGCTGATTAGAGACCAAGCTGATTATAATATGACCAAGCTGATTATAATATGACCAAGCTGATTATAATATGACCAAGCTAATTATAATATGACCAAGCTGATTATAATATGACCAAGCTGATTATAATATGACCAAGCTGATTATAATATGACCAAGCTAATTATAATATGACCAAGCTGATTATAATATGACCACGCTGATTATAATATGAACAAGCTGATTATAATATGACCAAGCTGATTAAAGTCCAAGCTGATTATAATATGACCAAGCTGATTATAATATGACCAAGCTGATTATAATATGACCAAGCTGATTAAAGTCCAAGCTGATTATAATATGACCAAGCTGATTATAATATGACCAAGCTGATTATAATATGAACAAGCTGATTATAATATGACCAAGCTGATTATAATATGACCAAGCTGATTAAAGTCCAAGCTGATTATAATATGACCAAGCTGATTATAATATGACCAAGCTGATTATAATATGACCAAGCTGATTAAAGACCAAGCTGATTATAATATGACCAAGCTGATTATAATATGACCAAGCTGATTATAATATGACCAAGCTGATTAAAGACCAAGCTGATTATAATATGACCAAGCTGATTATAATATGACCAAGCTGATTATAATATGACCAAGCTGATTTTAATATGACCAAGCAGATTATAACATAGGAGAACATTAGAAGACTCCTGCCTTCTGATATCGTTCTGTATCAACATTAATCACTTCTTCTATTGTCTGTTTGTTCACGTGTCTTTCAGAATCATTATAAACTGCAGTCTGCACTCTATCCAGGCCCGGGCTTTCTCCCAGAACCCTCATCTACGATACATGTGAGTCTATAAATATGACCTGAACTTTGACTTCAGACAGAACGTCCTGCTGGGCCATGGGGACAGGCTATAATAAAGAGTTCAGGCTGAATGTCTGTCTCTGGGTTGGTAGAGAGGCTTCTATGATCCCGACCTACACAACCACTGGCTGCATGATGCATGACATCAGTGACTGTCTCTGTGTAACACGTGTCTCAGAGTGACCCCTATGTCACCTTGTCCCTCAGAGTGGCTCGTATGTAACCTTGTGTCTCAGAGTGACCCCTATGTAACCTTGTCCCTCAGAGTGACCCCTATGTCACCTTGTCTCTCAGAATGACTCCTATGTCACCTTGTCTCTCAGAGTGACCCCTATGTAACCTTGACTCTCAGAGTGACCCCTATGTAACCTTGTCTCTCAGAGTGACCCCTATGTAACCTTGTCTCTCAGAATGACCCCTATGTCACCTTGTCTCTCAGAGTGACCCCTATGTAACCTTGTCTCTCAGAGTGACCCCTATGTAACCTTGTCTCCCAGAGTGACCCCTATGTAACCTTGTCCCTCAGAGTGACCCCTATGTAACCTTGTCCCTCAGAGTGACCCCTATGTAACCTTGTCTCTCAGAGTGACCCCTATGTAACCTTGTCCCTCAGAGTGACCCCTATGTAACCTTGTCTGAGAACATTAGATTTGTGTTAGCTCCCTGAGCCTAATTCCCAAGCTTTATCTCAGCAGCTGACACTGTCTTGTGATGTGCATGACACCCAGACTGGAACAGTTGGTGTCAACAGCACAAACAGACTATTAGAAATACCTGACTGGTACATGCCCTTTGTAGAGAAATGATAACTATATATGAGACTACTGACTCAACTATATATGAGACAACTGACTCAACTTCATATGAGACAACTGACTCAACTTCATATGAGACAACTGACTCAACTATATATGAGACAACTGACTCAACTATATATGAGACAACTGACTCAACTATATATGAGACAACTGACTCAACTATATATGAGACAACTGACTCAACTATATATGAGACAACTGACTCAACTACATATCAGACAACTGACTCAACTATATATGAGACAACTGACTCAACTTCATATGAGACAACTGACTCAACTTCATATGAGACAACTGACTCAACTATATATGAGACAACTGACTCAACTTCATATGAGACAACTGACTCAACTATATATGAGACAACTGACTCAACTTCATATGAGACAACTGACTCAACTATATATGAGACAACTGACTCAACTATATATGAGACAACTGACTCAACTATATATGAGACAACTGACTCAACTATATATGAGACAACTGACTCAACTATATATGAGACAACTGACTCAACTATATATGAGACAACTGACTCAACTATATATGAGACAACTGACTCAACTATATATGAGACAATTAATATGAGACAACTGACTCAACTTTATATGAGACAACTAAATCAACTATATATGAGACAACTGACTCAACTTCATATGAGACAATTAATATGAGACTACTGACTCAACTATATATGAGACAACGGACTCAACTAAATATGAGACAACTGACTCAACTTCATATGAGACAATTAATATGAGACTACTGACTCAACTTCATATGAGACAACTGACTCAACTATATATGAGACAACTGACTCAACTTTATATGAGACAATTAATATGAGACTACTGACTCAACTTCATATGAGACAACTGACTCAACTATATATGAGACAACTGACTCAACTATATATGAGACAACTGACTCAACTATATATGAGACAACTGACTCAACTACATATCAGACAACTGACTCAACTATATATGAGACAACTGACTCAACTATATATGAGACAACTGACTCAACTATATATCAGACAACTGACTCAACTATATATGAGACAACTGACTCAACTATATATGAGACAACTGACTCAACTTTATATGAGACAACTGACTCAACTATATATGAGACAACTGACTCAACTATATATGAGACAACTGACTCAACTATATATGAGACAACTGACTCAACTATATATGAGACAACTGACTCAACTTTATATGAGACAATTAATATGAGACTACTGACTCAACTTCATATGAGACAACTGACTCAACTATATATGAGACAACTGACTCAACTATATATGAGACAACTGACTCAACTTTATATGAGACAATTAATATGAGACTACTGACTCAACTTCATATGAGACAACTGACTCAACTATATATGAGACAACTGACTCAACTTCATATGAGACAACTGACTCAACTACATATCAGACAACTGACTCAACTATATATGAGACAACTGACTCAACTATATATGAGACAACTGACTCAACTATATATGAGACAACTGACTCAACTTTATATGAGACAACTGACTCAACTATATATAAGACAACTGACTCAACTATATATGAGACAACTGACTCAACCACTGTATATATGAGACAACTGACTCAACTACATATCAGACAACTGACTCACCTATATATGAGACAACTGACTAAACTATATATGAGACAACTGACTCAACTATATATGAGACAACTGACTCAACTATATATGAGACAACTGACTCAACTTCATATGAGACAACTGACTCAACTATATATGAGACAACTGACTCAACTATATATGAGACAACTGACTCAACTATATATGAGACAACTGACTCAACTTCATATGAGACAACTGACTCAACTTCATATGAGACAACTGACTCAACTATATATGAGATAACTGACTCAACTATATATGAGACAACTGACTCAACTATATATGAGACAACTGACTCAACTATATATGAGACAACTGACTCAACTATATATGAGACAACTGAATCAACTTTATACGAGACAACTGAATCAACTTAGGTGGAGTAACAACAATGACAGCTGGTTGTGGTTAGATGTTAGATGAGGTAACAAAAATGACAGCTGGTTGTGGTTAGATGGAGTAACAACAATGACAGCTTGTTGTGGTTAGATGGTGTAACAACAATTACAGCTGGTTGTGGTTAGATGGTGTAACAACAATGACAGCTGGTTGTGGTTAGATGTTAGATGGAGTAACAACAACGACAGCTGGTTGTGGTTAGATGGTGTAACAACAATGACAGCTGGTTGTGGTTAGATGTTAGATGGAGTAACAACAATGACAGCTGGTTATGGTTAGATGTTAGATGGTGTAACAAAAATGACAGCTGGTTGTGGTTAGATTTTAGATGGAGTAACAACAATGACAGCTGGTTGTGGTTAGATGGAGTAACAACAATGACAGCTGGTTGTGGTTAGATGTTAGATGGAGTAACAACAATAACAGTTGGTTATGGTTAGATGTTAAATGGTGTAACAACAATGACAGCTGGTTGTGGTTAGATGGAGTAACAACAATGACAGCTGGTTGTGGTTAGATGTTAGATGGAGTAACAACAATGACAGCTGGTTGTGGTTAGATGTTAGATGGAGTAACAACAATGACAGCTGGTTGTGGTTAGATGTTAGATGGTGTAACAACAATGACAGCTGGTTGTGGTTAGATGTTAGATGGTGTAACAACAATGGCAGCTGGTTGTGGTTAGATGTTAGATGGTGTAACAACAATGACAGCTGGTTGTGGTTAGGTGGAGTAACAACAATGACAGATGGTATTGTTAGATGTTAGATGGAGTAACAACAATGACAGCTGGTTATGGTTAGATGTTAGATGGTGTAACAACAATGACAGCTGGTTGTGGTTAGATGGAGTAACAACAATGACAGCTGGTTTTGGTTAGATGGAGTAACAACAATGACAGCTGGTTGTGGTTAGATGTTAGATGGAGTAACAACAATGACAGCTGGTTGTAGTTAGATGTTAGATGGTGCAACAACAATGACAGCTGGTTGTGGTTAGATGTTAGATGGTGTAACAACAATGACAGCTGGTTGTGGTTAGATGGAGTAACAACAATGACAGCTGGTTGTGGTTAGATGGAGTAACAACATTGACAGCTGGTTGTGGTTAGATGTTAGATGGAGTAACAGCAATGACAGCTGGTTGTGCTTAGATGTTAGATGGAGTAACAACAATGACAGCTGGTTGTGGTTAGATGTTAGATGGAATAACAACAATGACAGCTGGTTGTGGTTAGATGTTAGATGGAGTAACAACAATAGCAGCTGGTTGTGGTTAGATGTTAGATGGAGTAACAACAATGACAGCTGGTTGTGGTTAGATGGAGTAACAACAATGACAGCTGGTTGTGGTTAGATGGAGTAACAACAATGACAGCTGGTTGTGGTTAGATGGAGTAACAACAATGACAGCTGGTTGTGGTTAGATGTTAGATGAAGTAACAACAATGGCAGCTGGTTGTGGTTAGATGGAGTAACAACACTGACAACTGGTTGTGGTTAGATGTTAGATGGAGTAACAACAATAACAGCTGGTTATGGTTAGATGTTAGATGGTGTAACAACAATGACAGCTGGTTGTGGTTAGATGGAGTAACAACAATGACAGCTGGTTGTGGTTAGATGTTAGATGGTGTAACAACAATGACAGCTGGTTGTGGTTAGATGTTAGATGGTGTAACAACAATGGCAGCTGGTTGTGGTTAGATGTTAGATGGTGTAACAACAATGACAGCTGGTTGTGGTTAGGTGGAGTAACAACAATGACAGATGGTATTGTTAGATGTTAGATGGAGTAACAACAATGACAGCTGGTTATGGATAGATGTTAGATGGTGTAACAACAATGACAGCTGGTTGTGGTTAGATGGAGTAACAACAATGACAGCTGGTTGTGGTTAGATGTTAGATGGAGTAACAACAATGACAGCTGGTTGTGGTTAGATGTTAGATGGAGTAACAACAATGACAGCTGGTTGTGGTTAGATGTTAGATGGAGTAACAACAATGACAGCTGGTTGTGGTTAGATGTTAGATGGTGTAACAACAATGGCAGCTGGTTGTGGTTAGATGGAGTAACAACACTGACAGCTGGTTGTGGTTAGATGGAGTAACAACACTGACAGCTAGTTGTGGTTAGATGGAGTAACAACAATGCCAGCTGGTTGTGGTTAGATGTTAGATGGAGTAACAACACTGACAGCTGGTTGTGGTTAGATGTTAGATGGGGTAACAACAATGGCAGCTGGTTGTGGTTAGATGTTAGATGGAGTAACAACAATGACAGCTGGTTGTGGTTAGATGGAGTAACAACAATGACAGCTGGTTGTGGTTAGATGTTATATGGAGTAACAACAATGACAGCTGGTTGTGGTTAGATGGAGTAACAACAATGACAGCTGGTTGTGGTTAGATGTTAAATGAAGTAACAACAATGGCAGCTGGTTGTGGTTAGATGGAGTAACAACACTGACAACTGGTTGTGGTTAGATGTTAGATCAATCAATCAATCAAATTTATTTTATATAGCCCTTCGTACATCAGCTGATATCTCAAAGTGCTGTACAGAAACCCAGCCTAAAACCCCAAACAGCAAGCAATGCAGGTGAAGAAGCACGGTGGCTAGGAAAAACTCCCTAGAAAGGCCAAAACCTAGGAAGAAACCTAGAGAGGAACCAGGCTATGTGGGGTGGCCAGTCCTCTTCTGGCTGTGCCGGGTGGAGATTATAACAAAACATGGTCAAGATGTTCAAATGTTCATAAATGACCAGCATGGTCGAATAATAATAAGGCAGAATAGTTGAAACTGGAGCAGCAGCACAGTCAGGTGGACTGGGGACAGCAAGGAGTCATCATGTCAGGTATTCCTGGGGCATGGTCCTAGGGCTCAGGTCCTCCGAGAGAGAGAAAGAAAGAGAGAATTAGAGAGAGCATATGTGGGATGGCCAGTCCTCTTCTGGCTGTGCTGGGTGGAGATTATAACAGAACATGGCCAAGATGTTCAAATGTTCATAAATGATCAGCATGGTCGAATAATAATAAGGCAGAACAGTTGAAACTGGAGCAGCAGCACAGCCAGGTGGACTGGGGACAGCAAGGAGTCATCATGTCAGGTAGTCCTGGGGCATGGTCCTAGGGCTCAGGTCCTCCGAGAGAGAGAAAGAGAGAAGGAGAGAATTAGAGAACGCACACTTAGATTCACACAGGACACCGAATAGGACAGGAGAAGTACTCCAGATATAACAAACTGACCCTAGCCCCCCGACACATAAACTACTGCAGCATAAATACTGGAGGCTGAGACAGGAGGGGTCAGGAGACACTGTGGCCCACTCCGAGGACACCCCCGGACAGGGCCAAACAGGAAGGATATAACCCCACCCACTTTGCCAAAGCACAGCCCCCACACCACTAGAGGGATATCTTCAACCACCAACTTACCATCCTGAGACAAGGCTGAGTATAGCCCACAAAGACCTCCGCCACGGCACAACTTAAGGGGGGGGGGCGCCAACCCAGATGGACCACAAGATGGATGGATGGAGTAACAACAATAACAGCTGGTTATGGTTAGATGTTAGATGGTGTAACAACAATGACAGCTGGTTGTGGTTAGATGGAGTAACAACACTGACAGCTGGTTGTGGTTAGATGGAGTAACAACACTGACAGCTAGTTGTGGTTAGATGGAGTAACAACAATGACAGCTGGTTGTGGTTAGATGTTAGATGGAGTAACAACACTGACAGCTGGTTGTGGTTAGATGTTAAATGGGGTAACAACAATGGCAGCTGGTTGTGGTTAGATGTTAGATGGAGTAACAACAATGACAGCTGGTTGTGGTTAGATGTTAGATGGTGTAACAACAATGGCAGCTGGTTGTGGTTAGATGGAGTAACAACACTGACAGCTGGTTGTGGTTAGATGGAGTAACAACACTGACAGCTAGTTGTGGTTAGATGGAGTAACAACAATGACAGCTGGTTGTGGTTAGATGTTAGATGGAGTAACAACACTGACAGCTGGTTGTGGTTAGATGTTAGATGGGGTAACAACAATGGCAGCTGGTTGTGGTTAGATGTTAGATGGAGTAACAACAATGACAGATGGTTGTGGTTAGATGTTAGATGTAACTTGTGGTGACAGACAAACAATTTATGTGGCAGAGATCACACAGGTCAGATAAGACTTTCTCATTTGTGCAGAACCAATGGCTGTGAAAGCCCCCTGCCTCTCCCATCCTCTTAGCTCCCCCTGCCAACCTCATCCCCCAGCCTCTCCTTCAGTCTTCCCCAGTCTCCCCCTGCATCCCTCCACCCTCCCAGCCTCTCCTTCAGTCGTCCCCAGTCTCCCCCTGCATCCCTCCACCCTCCCAGTCTCTCCTTCAGTCTCCCCCAGTCTCCCCCTGCATCCCTCCACCCTCCCAGTCTCTCCTTCAGTCTCCCCCTGCTCAGTCTCCCCCTGCATCCCTCCACCCTCCCCCATCCTCTCCCTCAGTCTCCCCCTGCATCCCTCCACCCTCCCAGCCTCTCCCTCAGTCTCCCCCTGCATCCCTCCACCCTCCCAGCCTCTCCCTCTGTCTCCCCCTGCATCCCTCCACCCTCCCAGCCTCTCCTTCAGTCTCTCCTTCAGTCCCCCCTACATCCCTCCACCCTCCCCATCCTCTCCCTCAGTCTCCCCCTGCATCCCTCCCTCCTCCCAGCCTCTCCTTCAGTCTCCCCCTGCATCCCTCCACCCTCCCCATCCTCTCCCCCAGTCTCCCCCAGTCTCCCCCTACATCCCTCCACCCTCCCCCATCCTCTCCCTCAGTCTCCCCCTGCATCCCTCCACCTTCCCCCGTCCTCTCCCTCAGTCTCCCCCTGCATCCCTCCACCCTCCCAGGCTCTCCTTCAGTCTCCCCCAGTCTCCCCCTGCATCCCTCCACCTTCCCCCGTCCTCTCCCTCAGTCTCCCCCTGCATCCCTCCACCCTCCCAGGCTCTCCTTCAGTCTCCCCCAGTCTCCCCCTACATCCCTCCACCCTCCCATCCTCTCCCTCAGTCTCCCCCTGCATCCCTCCACCCTCCCAGCCTCTCCTTCAGTCTCCCCCTGCATCCCTCCACCCTCCCAGCCTCTCCTTCAGTCTCCCCCAGTCTCCCTCTACCTCTCATCCCACCTCCCCCTGTCACTGCTAGGCCTGCTGCTCACTGACTGATAGATGGTTATCTGGGTGAGGACTGACACTCTGTGTTCACACTGCCAGGGCGCTCCAACAGAGTGAGCGAGAGACAGAGCGAGATAGACAAACTGAGCAAAAGAGAGAGAGAAACTATCAGGAATCAAGATCAAACCCAAGTGCAGACTGTGTGAAGTATGTTTATTGTAACCACAGGGGCAGGCAAACGACAGGTCAAGGCAGGCAGGGGTCGATAATCCAGAGCAGAGACCAAGGTACAGGACGGCAGGCAGGGTCAGGGTCAGAGACAGGCAGAGGTCAAACGGCTGTGACGGCTGCATCAGGTGGTGGCTGCATCAGGTGGTGGCTGCATCAGGTGGTGGCTGCATTAGGTGGTGGTGGCTGCATCAGCTGGTGGCTGCATCAGGTGGTGGTGGCTGCTTCAGGTGGTGGCTGCATCAGGGGGTGGTGGCTGCATCAGGTGGTGGCTGCATCAGGTGGTGGTAGCTGCATCAGGTGACGGCTGCATCAGGTGGTGGCTGCATCAGGTGGTGGTGGCTGCATCAGGTGGTGGTGGTTGCATCAGGTTGTGGTAGCTGCATCAGGTGATGGCTGCATCAGGTGGTGGCGGCTGCGTCAGGTGGTGGTGGCTGCGTCAGGTTGTGGTGGCTGCATCAGGTGGTGGCTGCATCAGGTGGTGGTAGCTGCATCAGGTGGTGGTGGCTGCATCAGGTGGTGGTGGCTGCATCAGGTGGTGGCTGCATCAGGTGGTGGTGGCTGCATCAGGTGGTGGCTGCATCAGGTGGTGGCTGCATCAGGTGGTGGTGACTGCATCAGGTGGTGGTGGCTGCATCAGGTGGAGTGCTGCATCAGATTACCTTGCCTCCACAATCACCCGACCTCAACCTAATTGAGATGGTTTCAGATGAGTTGGACCACAGAGTGAAGGAAAAGCAGCCAACAAGTGCTCAGTATATGTTGGAACTCGTTCAAAATTATTCCAGGTGAAGCTGGTTGAGAGAATGCCAAGATAATGCAAAAGCTGTCATCAAGGCAAAGGGTGGCTACTAAAATCTAAAATATTTTTGATTTGTTTAACACATTTTTGGTTACGACCTGGTTCCATATGTGTTATTTCATAGTTTTGATGTATTCACTATTGTTCTACAATGTAGAAAATAGTAAAAATAAAGAAAAACCTTTGAATGAGAAGGCGTGTCCGACCCTTTGACTGGTACTATAGGTAAATAAAATATTTATTTTTCTTTTTCAATAAATTTGCAAAGATTTTCAATAAATGTTTTCACTATGTCATTATTGTGTTTTGTGTGTAGATGGGTGAGAGAGAAAACTCTTCTGGTGCAACATCCCAAAAAATCACAAAGTTTATCTAACTCTGAATCTATATTTTTGTAAAAACATGCTCTCTCTCTCTCTCCTTCCTCTCTCTCTCTCTCTCTCTCTCTCTCTCTCTCTCCTTCCCCCCTCTCTCTCTGCTCTTCTCTCTCTTCCTCTCTCTCTCCCTCTCTTTCTCTGTCTCTCTCTCTCACTCTCACTCTCTCTCTCTCTCCTTCCTCTCTCTCTCTCTCTCTCTCTCCTTCCTCTCTCTCTCTCTGCTCTTCTCTCTCTTCCTCTGTCTCTCTCTGCCTCTATCTCTGCTTCTCTCTCTCTGTCTCTCTCTCTCACTCTCACTCTCTCCTCTGTCTCTCTCTCTCTATCTCTCTCTCACACTCTCACTCTCTCCTCCGTATTTCTCTCTCTCTCTCTCTCTCTCTCTCTCTCTCTCTCTCACTCTCTCTCTCTAGAAACCTATCCAAGAACCCTCTAACCACCTTGTCCTGGCAACTGTTCCAGAACCTGCAACTTTCCGAGCTGTAAGTTACATTCTCATTCAAGCTAAAGTGTGTGTGTGTGTTTCAGAACCTGCACACAGCAAAACAACCACGTAAAACACAACATCTGTGTGAGTCTCAAACAGCATCTTGTTCTATATATGGTCCCATAGGGCTCTGGTCTAAAGTAGTGCACTACATAGGGAATAGGGTGTCATTTGGGACATACCGGCGGTGTCATGGCACTGTGATCTGGAAGTCAGTTACCCAGCATAATTAAGACACTGCAGAGAGAGAGAGAGTTAGAGGCAGTCTGACCTCATTCTCCTGTTAGTTATGAATATTGCAGTAAAAGTCAGGCCCAATCTGATGCTCCTTCAGCACCACTAGTAGAATATTACAGTCTGGTCCAGTCTGATGCTCCTTCAGCCCCGCCAGGAGAATATTACAGTCTGGTCCAGTCTGATGCTCCTTCAGCACCGCCAGTAGAATATTACAGTCTGGTCCAGTCTGATGCTCCTTCAGCACCACCAGTAGAATATTACAGTCCGGTCCAGTCTGGTCCAGTCTGATGCTCTTTCAGCACCACCAGTAGAATATTACAGTCTGGTCCAGTCTGATGCTCCTTCAGCACCGCCAGTAGAATATTACAGTCTGGTCCAGTCTGGTCCAGTCTGATGCTCCTTCAGCACCGCCAGTAGAATATTACAGTCTGGTCCAGTCTGATGCTCCTTCAGCACCACTAGTAGAATATTACAGTCCGGTCCAGTCTGATGCTCCTTCAGCACCACCAGTAGAATATTACAGTCTGGTCCAGTCTGGTCCAGTCTGATGCTCCTTCAGCACCACCAGTAGAATATTACAGTCCGGTCCAGTCTGGTCCAGTCTGATGCTCTTTCAGCACCACCAGTAGAATATTACAGTCCGGTCCAGTCTGGTCCAGTCTGATGCTCTTTCAGCACCGCCAGTAGAATAATACAGTCTGGTCCAGTCTGATGCTCCTTCAGCACCACTAGTAGAATATTACAGTCTGGTCCAGTCTGATGCTCCTTCAGCACCACCAGTAGAATATTACAGTCTGGTCCAGTCTGATGCTCCTTCAGCACCACCAGTAGAATATTACAGTCCGGTCCAGTCTGGTCCAGTCTGATGCTCCTTCAGCACCACCAGTAGAATATTACAGTCTGGTCCAGTCTGATGCTCCTTCAGCACCACCAGTAGAATATTACAGTCTGGTCCAGTCTGATGCTCCTTCAGCACCACCAGTAGAATATTACAGTCTGGTCCAGTCTGATGCTCTTTCTGCACCACCAGTAGAATATTACAGTCTGGTCCAGTCTGATGCTCCTTCAGCACCACCAGTAGAATATTACAGTCTGGTCCAGTCTGATGCTCCTTCAGCACCACCAGTAGAATATTACAGTCCGGTCCAGTCTGGTCCAGTCTGATGCTCTTTCAGCACCACCAGTAGAATATTACAGTCTGGTCCAGTCTGATGCTCCTTCAGCACCGCCAGTAGAATATTACAGTCTGGTCCAGTCTGGTCCAGTCTGATGCTCCTTCAGCACCGCCAGTAGAATATTACAGTCTGGTCCAGTCTGATGCTCCTTCAGCACCACTAGTAGAATATTACAGTCCGGTCCAGTCTGATGCTCCTTCAGCACCACCAGTAGAATATTACAGTCTGGTCCAGTCTGGTCCAGTCTGATGCTCCTTCAGCACCACCAGTAGAATATTACAGTCCGGTCCAGTCTGGTCCAGTCTGATGCTCTTTCAGCACCACCAGTAGAATATTACAGTCCGGTCCAGTCTGGTCCAGTCTGATGCTCTTTCAGCACCGCCAGTAGAATATTACAGTCTGGTCCAGTCTGATGCTCCTTCAGCACCACTAGTAGAATATTACAGTCTGGTCCAGTCTGATGCTCCTTCAGCACCACCAGTAGAATATTACAGTCTGGTCCAGTCTGATGCTCCTTCAGCACCACCAGTAGAATATTACAGTCCGGTCCAGTCTGGTCCAGTCTGATGCTCCTTCAGCACCACCAGTAGAATATTACAGTCTGGTCCAGTCTGATGCTCCTTCAGCACCACCAGTAGAATATTACAGTCTGGTCCAGTCTGATGCTCTTTCTGCACCACCAGTAGAATATTACAGTCTGGTCCAGTCTGATGCTCCTTCAGCACCACCAGTAGAATATTACAGTCTGGTCCAGTCTGATGCTCCTTCAGCACCACCAGTAGAATATTACAGTCTGGTCCAGTCTGATGCTCTTTCTGCACCACAATATTACAGTCCGGTCCAGTCTGGTCCAGTCTGATGCTCCTTCAGCACCACCAGTAGAATATTACAGTCTGGTCCAGTCTGGTCCAGTCTGATGCTCCTTCAGCACCACAATATTACAGTCTGGTCCAGTCTGGTCCAGTCTGATGCTCCTTCAGCACCACCAGTAGAATATTACAGTCTGGTCCAGTCTGGTCCAGTCTGATGCTCTTTCAGCACCACCAGTAGAATATGACAGTCTGGTCCAGTCTGGTCCTGTCTGATGCTCTTTCAGCACCACCAGTAGAATATTACAGTCCTCCCCATCCTCATCTCAGGGAAGGTCTGCCTCCCTGTTTCCTCTCCTCTTCATCTCAGGGAAGATCTCCCTCCCTGTTTCCTCTCCTCTCCCTCCTCATCTCAGGGAAGTTCTGCCGCCCTGTTTCCTCTCCTCTTCATCTCAGGGAAGGTCTGCCCCCTAGTTTCCTCTCCTCTCCTCCTCATCTCAGGGAAGGTCTGCCTCCCTGTTTCCTCTCCTCTCCTCCTCATCTCAGGGAAGGTCTGCCTCCCTGTTTCCTCTCCTCCTCATCTCAGGGAAGGTCTGCCTCCCTGTTTCCTCTCCTCTTCATCTCAGGGAAGGTCTTCCTCCCTGTTTCCTCTCCTCTCCCTCCTCATCATAGGGAAGGTCTGCCTCCCTGTTTCCTCTCTTCGCCCTTTATCTCAGGGAAGGTCTGCCGCCCTGTTTCCTCTCCTCCTCCTCCTCATCTCAGGGAAGGTCTGCCTTCCTGTTTCCTCTCCTCCTCATCTCAGGGAAGGTCTGCCTCCCTGTTTCCTCTTCTCCTCATCTCAGGGAAGGTCTGCCTCCCTGTTTCCTCTCCTCCTCATCTCAGGGAAGGTCTGCCTCCCTGTTTCCTCTCCTCCCCCTCCTCATCTCAGGGAAGGTCTGCCTTCCTGTTTCCTCTCCTCCCCCTCCTCATCTCAGGGAAGGTCTGCCTCCCTGTTTCCTCTCCTCCCCCTCCTCATCTCAGGGAAGGTCTGCCTCCCTGTTTCCTCTCCTCCTCATCTCAGGGAAGGTCTGCCTCCCTGTTTCCTCTCCTCTTCATCTCAGGGAAGGTCTCCCTCCCTGTTTCCTTTCCTCTCCCTCCTCATCTCAGGGAAGGTCTGCCTCCCTGTTTCCTCTCCTCTCCTCCTCATCTCAGGGAAGGTCTGCCGCCCTGTTTCCTCTCCTCCTCATCTCAGGGAAGGTCTGCCGCCCTGTTTCCTCTCCTCTTCATCTCAGGGAAGGTCTCCCTCCCTGTTTCCTCTCCTCTCCCTCCTCATCTCAGGGAAGGTCTGCCTCCCTGTTTCCTCTCCTCTCCTCCTCATCTCAGGGAAGGTCTGCCGCCCTGTTTCCTCTCCTCCTCATCTCAGGGAAGGTCTGCCTCCCTGTTTCCTCTCCTCTTCATCTCAGGGAAGGTCTCCCCCCCTGTTTCCTCTCCTCTCCCTCCTCATCTCAGGGAAGGTCTGCCTCCCTGTTTCCTCTCTTCGCCCTTTATCTCAGGGAAGGTCTGCCGCCCTGTTTCCTCTCCTTCTCCTCCTCATCTCAGGGAAGGTCTGCCTCCCTGTTTCCTCTCCTCCTCATCTCAGGGAAGGTCTGCCTCCCTGTTTCCTCTTCTCCTCATCTCAGGGAAGGTCTGCCTCCCTGTTTCCTCTCCTCTCCTCCTCATCTCAGGGAAGGTCTGCCGCCCTGTTTCCTCTCCTCCTCATCTCAGGGAAGGTCTGCCTCCCTGTTTCCTCTCCTCCTCATCTCAGGGAAGGTCTGCCTCCCTGTTTCCTCTTCTCCTCATCTCAGGGAAGGTCTGCCTCCCTGTTTCCTCTCCTCTCCTCCTCATCTCAGGGAAGGTCTGCCTCCCTGTTTCCTCTCCTCCTCATCTCAGGGAAGGTCTGCCTCCCTGTTTCCTCTCCTCTTCATCTCAGGGAAGGTCTCCCTCCCTGTTTCCTTTCCTCTCCCTCCTCATCTCAGGGAAGGTCTGCCTCCCTGTTTCCTCTCCTCTCCTCCTCATCTCAGGGAAGGTCTGCCGCCCTGTTTCCTCTCCTCCTCATCTCAGGGAAGGTCTGCCGCCCTGTTTCCTCTCCTCTTCATCTCAGGGAAGGTCTCCCTCCCTGTTTCCTCTCCTCTCCCTCCTCATCTCAGGGAAGGTCTGCCTCCCTGTTTCCTCTCCTCTCCTCCTCATCTCAGGGAAGGTCTGCCGCCCTGTTTCCTCTCCTCCTCATCTCAGGGAAGGTCTGCCTCCCTGTTTCCTCTCCTCTTCATCTCAGGGAAGGTCTCCCCCCCTGTTTCCTCTCCTCTCCCTCCTCATCTCAGGGAAGGTCTGCCTCCCTGTTTCCTCTCTTCGCCCTTTATCTCAGGGAAGGTCTGCCGCCCTGTTTCCTCTCCTTCTCCTCCTCATCTCAGGGAAGGTCTGCCTCCCTGTTTCCTCTCCTCCTCATCTCAGGGAAGGTCTGCCTCCCTGTTTCCTCTTCTCCTCATCTCAGGGAAGGTCTGCCTCCCTGTTTCCTCTCCTCTCCTCCTCATCTCAGGGAAGGTCTGCCGCCCTGTTTCCTCTCCTCCTCATCTCAGGGAAGGTCTGCCTCCCTGTTTCCTCTCCTCTCCTCCTCATCTCAGAGACGGTCTGCCTTCCTGTTTCCTCTCCTCCTCATCTCAGGGAAGGTCTGCGTCCCTGTTTCCTCTCCTGCCCCGCCTCATCCCATTCCTCATCAAAGAGGTTCCCAATCAACATGTTGAACTGCCTGAGAGGCAGCAGTACATCCTGTTGGAGGGAACTCTTTCGATTGTTCCATAGATGGGGTACAGACAAACTAAAAGCTGCTGTACCTAACTCTGAGGAGACCCAAGGGATTTCAAGAGTTAGCCATCCCTGAGACCAGGTATTTTGGAATCCCATGTGGGACACATTCCGCCATGTTTAATACAGTTACATGTTTACTCAGCAGATAATTATCAAACCCAGTCAAATTGGAAAAAAACATTACAGATTATCTTTGTTTTACAATTTGTCTCAGCAATTCAGTACCCTGATCTTTTGTCATTCTAGTGAAAGAGGCCCAACGTGATGCTGAACAATGATGTGATGCTGAACAATGTAGTCTGACTCCATATTATGCTTCACTGCTTGGGAAACAGAGGAAACAGAGGAAACAGATGGTGTTTTTGTCTCTCTGGGCCCTGCAGTGGAGTTACAGTAGCCAGCTTGGCCTTCCAGAACTGCTGCACAGCCAGCCTAACCCTTCTCTTGGGAAGCAGCCCTAATGTATTACAGTGGTGGGTTATACATGATAAATGGTCAATCTGTTGTAGTTTCTCTGAGGGGGATATGATGGGAGATCATTTGAGGAAGGCTGGGTCACTTCAGCCAACATGTTCATTCTTCAGCAGCTACTGTAAATCCATCTGCTAGAATCTGTCTGTCTGTCTGTCTGTCTGTCTGTCTGTCTGTCTGTCTGTCTGTCTGTCTGTCTGTCTGTCTAAATCTGTGTGTATGTGTTTGTGAAAGCATCTTCCTCTTTAATCCTGGCTTCCTCTATTGAAGCTCATAGCTTCCTCTTTAATCCTGGCTTCCTCTATTGAAGCTCATAGCTTCCTCTTTAATCCTGGCTTCCTCTATTGAAGCTCATAGCTTCCTCTTTAATCCTGGCTTCCTCTATTGAAGCTCATAGCTTCCTCTTTAATCCTGGCTTCCTCTATTGAAGCTCATAGCTTCCTCTTTAATCCTGGCCTCCTCTATTGAAGCTCATAGCTTCCTCTTTAATCCTGGCTTCCTCTATTGAAGCTCATAGCTTCCTCTTTAATCCTGGCCTCCTCTATTGAAGCTCATAGCTTCCTCTTTAATCCTGGCTTCCTCTATTGAAATTTAGAGCTTCACATATTCAAACATTGGTGCTTCTCTGTGAGTGGATTTTCTCCTGACTGGAATAGTCTGATCAAACCTGCAGTCCTTTGAGAGACCTTGGTTTAGATGACAGAGAATTAGACAGTAAAGACTGCAGTCCTTTGGTTTAGATGACTGAGAATTAGACAGTAAAGACTGCAGTCCTTTTGAGAGACCTTGGTTTAGATGACAGAGAATTAGACAGTACAGACTGCAGTCCTTTGGTTTAGATGGGGCGGCAGGGTAGCCTAGTGGTTAGAGCGTTGGACTAGTAACCGGAAGGTCAAATCCCCGAGCTGACAAGGTACAAATCTGTCGTTCTGCCCCTGAACAGGCTGTTAACCCACTGTTCCTAAGCCATCATTGAAAATAAGAATTTGTTCTTAAACTAGCTGTTTTCCTTCACTACAGTATAATCATCCCTCATATCTTAAACTAGCTGTTTTCTTTCACTAGAGTATAATCATCCCTCATATCTTAAACTAGCTGTTTTTCTGTTACAGTATAATTTGTTTACAGGAGGCTGGACGGTGTGGTGTTTGACTGGGGTTGTGATGTGTTTTTGTTTACAGGAGGCTGGGCGGTGTGGTGTTTGACTGTGGCTGTGATGTGTTTTTGTTTACAGGAGGCTGGACGGTGTGGTGTTTGACTGTGGCTGTGATGTGTTTTTGTTTACAGGAGGCTGGACGGTGTGGTGTTTGACTGTGGCTGTGATGTGTTTTTGTTTACAGGAGGCTGGACGGTGTGGTGTTTGACTGTAGTTGTGATGTGTTTTTGTTTACAGGAGGCTGGACGGTGTGGTGTTTGACTGGGGTTGTGATGTGTTTTTGTTTACAGGAGGCTGGACGGTGTGGCGTTTGACTGTGGCTGTGATGTGTTTTTGTTTACAGGAGGTTGGGCGGTGTGGTGTTTGACTGTGGCTGTGATGTGTTTTTGTTTACAGGAGGTTGGGCGGTGTGGTGTTTGACTGTGGCTGTGATGTGTTTTTGTTTACAGGAGGCTGGACGGTGTGGTGTTTGACTGTGGCTGTGATGTGTTTTTGTTTACAGGAGGTTGGGCGGTGTGGTGTTTGACTGTGGCTGTGATGTGTTTTTGTTTACAGGAGGCTGGACGGTGTGGTGTTTGACTGTGGCTGTGATGTGTTTTTGTTTACAGGAGGCTGGACGGTGTGGTGTTTGACTGTGGCTGTGATGTGTTTTTGTTTACAGGAGGCTGGACGGTGTGGTGTTTGACTGTGGCTGTGATGTGTTTTTGTTTACAGGAGGCTGGACGTTGTGGTGTTTGACTGTGGTTGTGATGTGTTTTTGTTTACAGGAGGCTGGACGGTGTGGTGTTTGACTGGGGTTGTGATGTGTTTTTGTTTACAGGAGGCTGGACGGTGTGGTGTTTGACTGTGGCTGTGATGTGTTTTTGTTTACAGGAGGCTGGACGTTGTGGTGTTTGACTGTGGTTGTGATGTGTTTTTGTTTACAGGAGGCTGGACGTTGTGGTGTTTGACTGTGGTTGTGATGTGTTTTTGTTTACAGGAGGCTGGACGGTGTGGTGTTTGACTGTGGCTGTGATGTGTTTTTGTTTACAGGAGGCTGGACGGTGTGGTGTTTGACTGTGGTTGTGACGTGTTTTTGTTTACAGGAGGCTGGACGGTGTGGTGTTTGACTGTGGTTGCGACGTGCGTTGGATCCAGCTTTGGCAGCAGAGAGGAGAGGCGGGGCTTCACACCCAGATGCTGTTCTGCAGAAACGGGGCCTTTAAGATACGATTGCAAAACATGTACATTACCTTATGTGGTAAGGAAACACACACACACACACACGTGTGCACACACACACACATGCGCGCTCACACACGCACGCAGACACACACACATAAATAAAGTGCATTAGGAAAGTATTCAGACCCCTTGACTTTTTGCAAAAAAAAAAGCAAAAAAATATGAAATATCACAATTACAAAAGTATTTGTTGAAGCACCTTTGGCAGCGATTACAGCCTTGAGTCTTCTTGGGTATGACGCTACAAGCTTGGCATACCTGTATTTGGGGAGTTTCTACCATTCTTCTCTGCAGATCCTCTCAAGCTCTGTCAGGTTGGATAGGGAGCGTCGCTGCACAGCTGTTTTCAGGTCTGTCCAGAGATATTCCATCGGGTTCAAGTCCAGGCTCTGGCTGGGCCACTCAAGGACATTCAGAGACTTGTCCCGAAACCACTCCTGCATTGTCTTGGCTGTGTGCTTAGGGTCATTGTCCTGTTGAAAGGTGAACCTTCACCTCAGTCTGAGGTCCTGAACGCTCTGGATTCAGAGACGTCCCGAAACCACACAGTGATCTGCTGTTCTCTCTCTCTCTCAATTTGTTTTCAAATTCTTTGTGGGTCTTTGTAATCTGACGGAAATAATTGTCTCCAATATGGTCATACATTTAACAGCTTTGTTTCCACCTCATTTTGTGGGCAGTGTGCTCAAAGCCTGTCTGCCTACAGTGGTCTTTCTCAATAGCAAGGCTATGCTCACTGAGTCTGTACATAGTCAAAGCTTTCCTTAAGTTTGTGTCAGTCACAGTGGTCAGGTACTCTGCCACTGTGTGCTCTCTGTTTTTTGTTAATTCTTTCCAATGTGTCAAGTAATTATCTTTTTGTTTTCTCATGATTTTGGTTGGGTCTACTTGTGTTGTTGTCCTGGGTCTCTGTGGGGTGTGTCTGTGTTTGTGAACAGAGCACCAGGACCAGCATCCTTAGGGAAATCTTCTCCAGGTTCATTTCTCTGTAGGTAATGGCTTTGTTATGGAAGGTTTGGGAATCACTGTCACGACTGCTGCCGAAGTCGTTGCCTCTCCTTGTTCGGGCGGTGCTCGGCGTTCGACGTCACCGGTCTTCTAGCCATCATTGATCCTTTTTTCATTTTCCATTGGTTTTGTCTTGTCTTCCCATACACCTGTTTTCAATCCCATTCATTACCTGTTGTGTATTTAACCCTCTGTTTCCCCTCATGTCTTTGTCAGAGATTGTTTTATTGTCAGTGTAGTGTGATTGTTGTATAGGTGTGCGTCGGGTCCTTGTACCCATGTTTATGTACATTTAGTGTTATGGAGCATACTCCGTGGACTTTATTAAAAGACTCCATTTTACACTCCATTTGACTCTCCTGCGCCTGACTTCCCTGCCACCTATTACATCTACGCATGACAGAATCTCTGACCAAATATATGAAGTCAGCAGGAGAGGACACTATGCCCATGGAGCTGGAGGAACGCGTTCAGGAACAAGCTAGGGAGATTGACGTTATCAGCTCCGTCATGGATCACATTGCCATGAAAATGGATCGCTGGGAGAGACAGGGAGTTTCTCCAGCGCCACCACCACCACAACCGGAATCTCCCGTGAACGATTTTTCCTCTCCGGAATCGAGGATCCATTTATCCCTACCTACGGGATACAACGGAGATACTGCCGGCTGCCAGGGTTTCCTCCTTAAACTGAACTTGTATCTAGCCACGGCCTCCCCAGTACCATCTGACCGTGAGAAGAGTTACGCCCTCGTCTCATGCCTCACCGGGAAAGCCCTGGAATGGGCCAGCGCTGTGTGTAGTAGGGAGGTTGCGGCGCTGGACCATTTTGAGGAGTTCACCCGCCAATTCCGGATAGTATTCGATCACCCACCTGAAGGCAAAGCAGCGGGTGAGCTTCTCTATCATCTGAGGCAGGAGACGAGGAGTGCACAGGATTTTGCCTTGGAGTTTAGGACCTTGGCTGCCGGCGCTGGATGGAGCGACAGGGCCCTGATCGACCATTACCGTTGTAGTCTACGCGAGGACGTCCGTCGGGAGCTGGCCTGTAGAGACACCACCCTCACCTTCGACCAGCTGGTGGACATGTCCATCAGGCTGGACAACATGCTGGCTACTCGTGGACGTCTAGATCGGGGTCTGGTTGTTCCATCCTCCCGCACCCTCTCTCCCGAACCTATGGAATTGGGAGGGATGGTGCGCAGGGAGACCGGAGGGGGTTCCCGCTCGAGCACCATTCAAGGTCGCAGAGAGCACACTGCTGGTCGGTGCCGGGTTGGTTCCTCTGGGAATAGAGAGGGCAGGCAGGGCATTCTGGCGTCACCCCAGGTGAGTAGGCACCATTCTCATCCAGAGCCCTCTGCTGCACTAATGTTTGTCTCTGTCTCTTTTCCTGACTTTTCACTGCATTCCCAGTATAAGGCGCTAGTAGATTCGGGTACGCCACTGAAGCTTCGCCCCTGTGCTTTCTTTTCTAAGAAGCTCAGCCCGGCGGAGCGAAACTATGATGTGGGGAACCGGGAGCTGTTAGCTGTCGTAGAAGCTTTGAAGGTGTGGAGGCATTGGCTTGAGGGGGCTAAACACCCTTTTCTCATCTGGACTGACCACCGCAATCTGGAGTATATCCGGCAGGCAAAGAGATTGAATCCTCGCCAGGCAAGGTGGGCCATGTTTTTCACTCGTTTTGTGTTTACTCTTTCTTACAGACCAGGCTCCCAGAACGTTAAGGCAGACGCATTGTCTCGGCTGTATGACACAGAGGAGCGGTCCATGGATCCCACTCCCATACTCCCAGCTTCGTGTTTGGTGGCGCCAGTAGTGTGGGAGCTGGACGCGGACATTGAGCGGGCGTCACGTGCAGAGCCTTCTCCCCCTGAGTGTCCAGCTGGTCGTCTGTACGTTCCGTCTGCTGTACGCGACCGATTGATATATTGGGCTCACACGTCACCCTCCTCTGGTCATCCTGGGATAGGTCGGACGATGCGCTGTCTTGACGGGAGATACTGGTGGCCCACTTTAGCTAAGGACGTGAGGATTTATGTTTCTTCCTGCTCGGTGTGCGCCCAGTGCAAGGCTCCTAGACACCTGCCCAGAGGTAAGCTACAACCTCTACCCGTTCCTCAACGGCCGTGGTCACACCTGTCGGTGGATTTTTTGACCGATCTTCCACCTTCACAGGGTTACACCACGATCCTGGTCGTTGTGGATCGGTTTTCTAAGTCCTGTCGTCTCCTCCCTTTGCCCGGTCTCCCTACGGCCTTACAAACTGCAGAGGCCCTGTTTACACACGTTTTCCGGCACTATGGGGTGCCTGAGGATATAGTGTCTGATCGGGGTCCCCAGTTCACATCAAGGGTCTGGAAGGCGTTCATGGAGCGTCTGGGGATCTCGGTTAGTCTTACCTCAGGTTTTCACCCCGAGAGTAATGGGCAGGTGGAGAGAGTTAACCAGGATGTGGGTAGGTTTCTGCGGTCTTATTGCCAGGATCGGCCGGGGGAGTGGGCGAAGTTCGTGCCCTGGGCAGAGATGGCTCAGAACTCGCTACGTCACTCCTCCACTAACCTTACTCCCTTTCAATGTGTATTAGGGTATCAGCCGGTTCTGGCTCCTTGGCATCAGAGCCAGACCGAGGCCCCTGCGGTGGACAATTGGTTTCGGCACGCTGAGGAGACCTGGGAGGCAGCCCACGTCCACCTTCAGCGTGCCATAAGGCGCCAGAAAATTGGCGCAGACCGTCGCCGCAGTGAGGCCCCAGTGTTCGCACCAGGGGACAGGGTCTGGCTCTCGACCCGAAACCTGCCCCTTCGCCTTCTCTGCCGGAAGCTGGGTCCGCGGTTTGTGGGGCCGTTTAAAGTCCTGAGGAGAGTGAACGAGGTATGTTATAGGTTACAACTACCCACTCATTACCGTATTAACCCCTCGTTCCATGTGTCTCTCCTCAGGCCGATGGTGGCTGGCCCGCTCCAGGAGGCTGAAGTGCGTAATGTTCCTCCGCCTCCTCTAGACATCGAGGGGGTTCCGGCGTACTCTGTTCGATCCATTTTGGATTCGAGACGTCGGGCGAGGGGCCTTCAGTACCTCGTGGACTGGGAGGGGTACGGGCCGGAGGAGAGATGCTGGGTTCCGGTGGAGGACGTGTTAGATCCTTCCATGTTATCAGAATTCCACCGTCTCCATCCGGATCGCCCTGCACCTCGCCTTCCGGGTCGTCCCCGAGGCCGGTGTCGACGCGCAGCTGGAGCCGCGCGTCAGGGGGGGGGTACTGTCACGACTGCTGCCGAAGTCGTTGCCTCTCCTTGTTCGGGCGGTGCTCGGCGTTCGACGTCACCGGTCTTCTAGCCATCATTGATCCTTTTTTCATTTTCCATTGGTTTTGTCTTGTCTTCCCATACACCTGTTTTCAATCCCATTCATTACCTGTTGTGTATTTAACCCTCTGTTTCCCCTCATGTCTTTGTCAGAGATTGTTTTATTGTCAGTGTAGTGTGATTGTTGTATAGGTGTGCGTCGGGTCCTTGTACCCATGTTTATGTACATTTAGTGTTATGGAGCATACTCCGTGGACTTTATTAAAAGACTCCATTTTACACTCCATTTGACTCTCCTGCGCCTGACTTCCCTGCCACCTATTACATCTACGCATGACAATCACTTCCATTAAATTTGAGTATTTAATGGCTCTTTTATGGTTTTTGATAATTAGTGGGTATCGACCTAATTCTGCTCTGCATGCATTATTTTGTGTTTGTTCCATTATGTGATGTCTTGGTTGGTGAGCGGACCCCAGACCTCACAACCATAAAGACAATGGCTTCTAGAACTGAGTCAAGTATTTTTAGCCAGATCCTAATTGGGATGTCTAATTTTATGTTCCTTTTGATGGCGTAGAATGTCCTTCTTGCCTTGTCTCTCAGATCGTTCACAGCTTTGTGGAATTTACCTGTGGCGCTGATGTTTAGGCCAATGTATGTAAAGGTTTTTTTGTGTGCTCTAGGGCAACGATGTCTAGATGGAATTTGTATTTGTGATCCTGGCAACTGGATCTTTTTTGGAACACCATTATTTTTGACTGAGATTTACTGTCAGGGCCCAGGTCTGACAGAATCTGTGCATAAGATCTAGGTGCTGCTGTAGGCCCTTCTTGGTTGGTGACAGAAGCACCAGATCATCAGCAAACAGTAGACATTTGACTTGAGATTCTAGCTGGGTGAGGCCGGGTGTTGCAGACTGTTCTAGTGAACTCGTCAGGTTGTTGATATGTATGTTGAAGAGGGTGAGGCCGGGTGCTGCAGACTGTTCTAGTGAACTCGTCAGGTTGTTGATATGTATGTTGAAGAGGGTGAGGCCGGGTGCTGCAGACTGTTCTAGTGAACTCGTCAGGTTGTTGATATGTATGTTGAAGAGGGTGAGGCCGGGTGCTGCAGACTGTTCTAGTGCCCTCGTCAGGTTGTTGATATGTACAGTGGGGAGAACAAGTATTTGATACACTGCCGATTTTGCAGGTTTTCCTACTTACAAAGCATGTAGAGGTCTGTCATTTTTATCATAGGTACACTTCAACTGTGAGAGACGGAATCTAAAACAAAAATTCAGAAAATCACATTGTATGATTTTTAAGTAATTAATTTACTCGTTAATTTACTCGTCAGTTTGTTGATATGTATGTTGAAGAGGGTGAGGCTTAAGCTGTATCCCCGTCTCACCCCACGGCCCTGTGGGAAGAAATGTGTGTTTTTTGCCAATTTTAACCGCACACTTGCTGTTTGTGTACATGGATGTTATAATGTTGTTTGTTTTTCCCCCAACACCACTTTCCATCAGTTTATATAGCAGACTTTCATGATATACTGAAATCAACACAGAATTTAATTTTATTTTTCTTTTACCTTTATTTAACTAAGTCATTTAAGAACAAATTATTATTTTCAATGACAGCCTAGGAACAGTGGGTTAACTGCCTTGTTCAGGGGAACAGTGGGTTAACTGCCTTGTTCAGGGGAACAGTGGGTTAACTGCCTTGTTCAGGGGCAGAAGGACAGATTTTTACCTTGTCAGCTCGGGGATTCGATCTTGCAACCTTTCGGCTGCTCTAACCACTAGGCTACCTGTCGCCTCGCCTGAGAAGACTTTGCCTTTGTTTTGGTTCGTTTGTTTGTCAATTAGGGTGTGCAGGGTGAATACGTGGTCTGTCGTACGGCAATTTTACATTCGCTCATTACATTGTTTTCACTGATGTATGTGTCTGCTCTTAATGATAAATACAGAGGATTTCCCCAAGGTTGCTGTTGACGCTTATCCCACGGTAGTTATTGGGTTCAAATTTGTCTTTACTTTTGTGGATTGGGTTAATCAGTCATTGGTTCTAAATATTGGGGGAAGATGCCAGAGCTGATTGATGATTGACTGAGGTTGATGTTAGATTCTCTGGTTTCTTCCATTACATTGAGCTGATTGATGATTGATTGAGGTTGATGTTAGATTCTCTGGTTTCTTCATTACATTGAGCTGATTTCTGAGGTGCTGTTCACTAGTGTATTTCTGTATTGTTTTAGTGATTCACCATAGCGAAGAAGTAGTCTCAGGTTTTCTGGGTCTCTATGTTTTTGGCTGGACAGGTTTCTCCATTTCCTTATGTTTTTGCATTCTTCATCAAACCATTTGTCATTGTTGTTAATTTTAGATTGTCTGCTTGAAAACGTTAGATTTGATAGGGAAGCTGAGAGGTAAAATATACTGTTTAGGTTTTCTACTGCCAAGTTTACACCTTCACTATGACAGTGGAACATTTTGTCCAGGAAATCATCTAGAAGGGATTGAATTTGTTGTTGCCTAATTGTTTTTTGGCAGGTTTCTACACTACTTTCCTTCCATCTATGATGTTTCTTAATATTACTCAGTTCCTTTGGCGCCTCATGATTCAGTATTGCTCTTTTCAAGTAGATGTGATTTTGCTGTGATCTGATAGGGGTGTCAGTGGGCTGACTGTGAACGCTCTGAGAGACTCTGGGTTGAGGTCAGTAATAAACTGGTCTACAGTACTACTGCAAAGGAATGAGCTATAGGTGTACCTACCATAGGAGTCCCCTCGAAGCCTCCCATTGACTATGTACATACCCAGCGTCGAACAGAGATGCAGGAGTTGTGACCCATTTTTGTTGGTTAAGTTGTGTCTAGGGGGGCGTATGGGGCAGGGAATGCTGTCACCTCCAGGCAGGTGTTTGTCCCCCTGTGTGCTGAGGGTGTCAGGTTCTTGTCCAGTTCTGGCATTTAGGTCACCACATGTCCCCGGGCCTGGAAATGGTTGATCTCCCCCTCCTGGATGGAGAATCTGTGATTGTTAAAGTATGGGGATTCTAGTGGGGGGATATAGGTAGCACACATGAGGAAATGTGTTTTTAATAACCTGCCCAGGGACTGAGGTTGAAAATTAGCCGGCTGGCTAAAACCGGCACTTTTACTGAAACGTTGATTAATGTGCACTGTCCCTGTAAAAAAAAAAAAAAAAAAAAAAAATGTTTCTCTGTCTGTCTGTCTCTCTGTCTCTCTCTCTGTCTCTCTCTGTCTCTCTCTCTCTCTCTCTCTCTGTCTCTCTCTGTCTCTCTCTCTCTCCTCTCTCTCTCTCTCTGTCTCCTACTCCTCCAGACATACCAGAGATCAGTGTAAGCCACAACAGTAGCCTGATGATGATAGAGGGTGATAATGTAACGGTCAGCTGTAATGGGTCAGGAGCTCCCCTCCCCGAAGTCGACTGGACCGTCGCTGGACTAAACTCCATCAACACACACCTGGTGAGACATACACACACCTGGTGAGACCTACACACACCTGGTGAGACCTACACACACCTGGTGAGACCTACACACACCTGGTGAGACCTACACACACCTGGTGAGACATACACACACCTGGTGAGACATACACACACCTGGTGAGACCTACACACACCTGGTGAGACCTACACACACCTGGTGAGACCTACACACACCTGGTGAGACATACACACACCTGGTGAGACATACACACACCTGGTGAGACATACACACACCTGGTGAGACATACACACACCTGGTGAGACATACAGACACCTGTAACCAGGCACACACACAGGTCACCTTAATAATCTAATCTCCTGTCCTCTAGTTCTCCAGTCTAAAGTGTACTGTAATCTAATGTCCACCAACCCTATTCATCTCCTCTAGTTCTCCAGTCTAGCGTGTACTGTAGTCTAATGTCCACCAACCCTATTCATCTCCTCTAGTTCTCCAGTCTAGCGTGTACTGTAGTCAAATGTCCACCAACCCTATTCAAATCAAATCAAATGTATTTATATAGCCCTTCGTACATCAGCTGATATCTCAAAGTGCTGTACAGAAACCCAGCCTAAAACCCCAAACAGCAAGCAATGCAGGTGTAGAAGCACGGTGGCTTGGAAAAACTCCCTAGAAAGGCCAAAACCTAGGAAGAAACCTAGAGAGGAACCCCAAACAAAATCAAATCAAATCAAATCAAATCAAATCAAATTTTATTTGTCACATACACATGGTTAGCAGATGTTAATGCGAGTGTAGCGAAATGCTTGTGCTTCTAGTTCCGACAATGCAGTAATAACAAGTAATCTAACTAACAATTCCAAAACTACTGTCTTGTACACAGTGTAAGGGGATAAAGAATATGTACATAAGGATATATGAATGAGTGATGGTACAGAGCAGCATAGGCAAGATACAGTAGATGGTATCGAGTACAGTATGTACAAATGAGATGAGTATGTAAACAAAGTGGCATAGTATAAAGTGGCTAGTGATACATGTATTACATAAGGATACCGTCGATGATATAGAGTACAGTATATACGTATGCATATGAGATGAATAATGTAGGGTAAGTAACATTTATATAAGGTAGCATTGTTTAAAGTGGCTAGTGATATATTTACATCATTTCCCATCAATTCCCATTATTAAAGTGGCTGGAGTTGAGTCAGTGTCAGTGTGTTGGCAGCAGCCACTCAGTGTTAGTGGTGGCTGTTTAACAGTCTGATGGCCTTGAGATATAAGCTGTTTTTCAGTCAGCAAGCAATGCAGGTGTAGAAGCACGGTGGCTAGGAAAAACTCCCTAGAAAGGCCAAAACCTAGGAAGAAACCTAGGCTATGTGGGGTGGCCAGGCTATGTGGGGTGGCCAGTCCTCTTCTGGCTGTGCCGGGTGGAGATTATAACAAAACATGGTCAAGATGTTCAAATGTTCATAAATGACCAGCATGGTCGAATAATAATAAGGCAGAATAGTTGAAACTGGAGCAGCAGCACAGTCAGGTGGACTGGGGACAGCAAGGAGTCATCATGTCAGGTATTCCTGGGGCATAGTCCTAGGGCTCAGGTCCTCCGAGAGAGAGAAAGAAAGAGAGAATTAGAGAGAGCATATGTGGGATGGCCAGTCCTCTTCTGGCTGTGCCGGGTGGAGATTATAACAGAACATGGCCAAGATGTTCAAATGTTCATAAATGACCAGCATGGTCGAATAATAATAAGGCAGAACAGTTGAAACTGGAGCAGCAGCACAGCCAGGTGGACTGGGGACAGCAAGGAGTCATCATGTCAGGTAGTCCTGGGGCATGGTCCTAGGGCTCAGGTCCTCCGAGAGAGAGAAAGAGAGAAGGAGAGAATTAGAGAACGCACACTTAGATTCACACAGGACACCAAATAGGACAGGAGAAGTACTCCAGATATAACAAACTGACCCTAGCCCCCCGACACATAAACTACTGCAGCATAAATACTGGAGGCTGAGACAGGAGGGGTCAGGAGACACTGTGGCCCACTCCGAGGACACCCCCGGACAGGGCCAAACAGGAAGGATATATTCATCTCCTCTAGTTCTCCAGACTAACATGTACTGTAGTCTAATGTCCACCAACCCTATTCATCTCCTCTAGTTCTCCAGTCTAGCGTGTACTGTAGTCAAATGTCCACCAACCCTATTCATCTCCTCTAGTTCTCCAGACTAACATGTACTGTAGTCTAATGTCCACCAACCCTATTCATCTTCTCCAGGTCTCCAGTCTAACGTGTACTGTAGTCTAATGTCCACCAACCCTATTCATCTCCTCTAGGTCTCCAGTCTAACGTGTACTGTAGTCTAATGTCCACCAACCCTATTCACCTCCTCTAGTTCTCCAGTCTAACGTGTACTGTAGTCTAATGTCCACCAACCCTATTCATCTCCTCTAGGTCTCCAGTCTAACGTGTACTGTAGTCTAATGTCCACCAACCCTATTCATCTCCTCTAGTTCTCCAGTCTAACGTGTACTGTAGTCTAATGTCCACCAACCCTATTCATCTCCTCTAGTTCTCCAGTCTAGCGTGTACTGTAGTCTAATGTCCACCAACCCTATTCATCTCCTCTAGTTCTCCAGTCTAACGTGTACTGTAGTCTAATGTCCACCAACCCTATTCATCTCCTCTAGTTCTCCAGTCTAATGTGTACTGTAGTCTAATGTCCACCAACCCTATTCATCTCCTCTAGTTCTCCAGTCTAGCGTGTACTGTAGTCTAATGTCCACCAACCCTATTCATCTCCTCTAGTTCTCCAGTCTAGCGTGTACTGTAGTCTAATGTCCACCAACCCTATTCATCTCCTCTAGTTCTCCAGACTAATGTCCACCAACCCTATTCATCTTCCCTAGGTCTCCAGTCTAACGTGTACTGTAGTCTAATGTTGTGTTCTCCGCTCATCTCCTTTCCTCTCCTCTCCTCAGTCAATCATTTGTATTTGTATTTATTTGTACATCAGCATATGTCACAACGTGCTTATAGAGAAACCCAGCATTAATCCCCCAATCAGCACGCAATGTAGATGTAGAAGCATGGTGGTTAGGAAAAACTCCCCAGAAAGGTAGGAACCTATGAAGAAACCTAGAGAGGAACCAGGCTCTGAGGGGTGGCCAGTCTTCTTCTGGCTGTACCGGGTGGAGATTATAAGAGTACATGGCCATCAAGACCAGATTGTTCTTCAAGATGTTTATAGATGACCAGGAGGGTCAAATAGTCATTATGGAGGCTGCAACAGCTCAGCACCTCAGGAGTAAATGTCAGTTGAGTTTTCATAGCCGAGCATTCAGAGGTAGAGAGGTAGAGAGGTAGAGAGGTAGAGAGGTAGAGAGGGAGAGACTAATGTGTATGGTAGTCTAATGCCTTGTTCTCTCCTCTCCTCTCCTCTCTTCTCCTCTCCTCTCCTCTCCTCTCCTCTATGTCTCTCTAGTCTAATGTCTACTGGCCCAACATCCATTCTATTAACCTGACGCTAGTCAACGTAAGTCGAGACGACAACGGCTTCCTGCTCACCTGCATAGCAGAGAACCTAGTGGGAATGACCAACGCTTCCATCCAGCTGGCTGTACAGTGTAGGTTTCAATCCACGTGTGTGTGTGTGTGTGTGTGTGTGTGTGTGTGTGTGTGTGTGTGTGTGTGTGTGTGTGTGTGTGTGCGTGCGTGCGTGCGTTGCGTTGCGTGCGTGCGTGTGTCCGTCCAATGGTTATCATTCCCAACTGTACAGTGTAGGTTTCAATCCACGGGTGTGTGTATATATGTGCATGCGAACAGCATAGCAGAGAACTTGTTAGGAATGATAACCGTTGGAGGATATATACAGTATGGGATTCATCCCAATGGCTCCCTATTCCCTATAGAGTGCACTACTATTGACCAGGACCCAATGGCTCCATATTCCTTTATAGTGCACTACTTGTGACCAGGACCCAATGGCTCCATATTCCTTTATAGTGCACTACTAATGACCAGGACCCAATGGCTCCCTATTCCCTTTATAGTGCACTACTAATGCCATATATGATATATATGTGAAACGATATGTGGTTGTCCACCTAGCTATCATGTGATATGTGGTTGTCCCACCTAGCTATCATGTGATATGTGGTTGTTCACCTAGCTATCATGTGATATGTGGTTGTCCCACCTAGCTATCATGTGATATGTGGTTGTCCACCTAGCTATCATGTGATATGTGGAGTGGAGTATGTGGAAGGAGTGTTGTATGGCATTGAAGCTCGTTTGGAGGTTAGATAGCGCAGTGTCCAAGGACGGGCCGGAAGTATATAGAATGGTGTCGTCTGTGTAGAGGTGGATCAGGGAATCGCCCGCAGCAAGAGCAACATCATTGATATATACAGAGAAAAGAGTCGGCCCGAGGATTGAACCTTGTGGCACCCCCATAGAGACTGCCAGAGGACCGGACAGCATGCCCTCCGATTTGACACACTGAACTCTGTCTGCAAAGTAATTGGTGAACCAGGCAAGGCAGTCATCCGAAAAACCGAGGCTACTGAGTCTGCCGATAAGAATATGGTGATTGACAGAGTCGAAAGCCTTGGCAAGGTCGATGAAGACGGCTGCACAGTACTGTCTTTTATCGATGGCGGTTATGATATCGTTTAGTACCTTGAGTGTGGCTGAGGTGCACCCATGACCAGCTCTGAAACCAGATTGCACAGCGGAGAAGGTACGGTGGGATTCGAGATGGTCAGTGACCTGTTTGTTGACTTGGCTTTCAAAGACCTTAGATAGGCAGGGCAGGATGGATATAGGTCTGTAACAGTTTGGGTCCAGGGTGTCTCCCCCTTTGAAGAGGGGGATGACTGCGGCAGCTTTCCAATCCTTGGGGATCTCAGACGATATGAAAGAGAGGTTGAACAGGCTGGTAATAGGGGTTGCGACAATGGCGGCGGATAGTTTCAGAAATAAAGGGGCCAGATTGTCAAGCCCAGCTGATTTGTACGGGTCCAGGTTTTGCAGCTCTTTCAGAACATCTGCTATCTGGATTTGGGTAAAGGAGAACCTGGAGAGGCTTGGGCGAGTAGCTGCGGGGGGGGGGGGGGGGGGGGGGCAGAGCTGTTGGCTGAGGTTGGAGTAGCCAGGCGGAAGGCATGGCCAGCTGTTGAGAAATGCTTGTTGAAGTTTTCGATAATCATGGATTTATCGGTGGTGACCGTGTTACCTAGCCTCAGTGCAGTGGACAGCTGGGAGGAGGTGCGCTTGTTCTACATGGACTTCACAGTGTCCCAGAACTTTTTGGAGTTGGAGCTACAGGATGAAAACTTCTGCCTGAAGAAGCTGGCCTTAGCTTTCCTGACTGACTGCGTGTATTGGTTCCTGACTTCCCTGAACAGTTGCATATCGCGGGGACTATTCGATGCTATTGCAGTCCCCCACAGGATATTTTTGTGCTGGTCGAGGGCAGTCAGGTCTGGAGTGAACCAGGGGCTATATCTGTTCTTAGTTCTGCATGTTTTGAACGGAGCATGCTTATCTAAAATGGTGAGGAAGTTACTTTTAATGAATAACCAGGCATCCTCAACTGACGGGATGAGGTCAATGTCCTTCCAGGATACCCGGGCCAGGTCGATTAGAAAGGCCTGCTCACAGAAGTGTTTTAGGGAGCGTTTGACAGTGATGAGGGGTGGTCGTTTGACTGCGGCTCCGTAGCGGATACAGGCAATGAGGCAGTGATTGCTGAGATCCTGGTTGAAGACAGCGGAGGTGTATTTGGAGGGCCAGTTGGTCAGGATGACGTCTATGAGGGTGCCCTTGTTTACAGATTTAAGGTTGTACTTGGTGGGTTCCTTGATGATTTGTGTGAGATTGAGGGCATCTAGCTTAGATTGTAGGACTGCCGAGGTGTTAAGCATATCTCAGTTTAGGTCACCTAACAGAACAAACTCTGAAGCTAGATGGGGGGCGATCAATTCACAAATGGTGTCCAGGGCACAGCTGGGAGCTGAGGGGGGTCGGTAGCAGGCGGCAACAGTGAGAGACTTATTTCTGGAGAGAGTAATTTTCAAAATTAGTAGTTCGAACTGTTTGGGTATGGACCTGGAAAGTATGACATTACTTTGCAGGCTATCTCTGCAGTGAACTGCAACTCTTCCCCCTTTGGCAGTTCTATCAAGTGATATATGTCCTCTAGCCAGCTAACTAGCACGTGATATGGGGTTGTC
The DNA here is from genome assembly GCF_013265735.2 of Oncorhynchus mykiss. Taxonomy (NCBI): domain Eukaryota; kingdom Metazoa; phylum Chordata; class Actinopteri; order Salmoniformes; family Salmonidae; genus Oncorhynchus; species Oncorhynchus mykiss. Next base: position 100,632,387 of record NC_048570.1, on the reverse strand, counting down.
CACCTAGCTATCATGTGATATGTGATTGTCCCACCTAGCTATCATGTGATATGTGATTGTCCCACCTAGCTATCATGTGATATGTGGTTGTCCTACCTAGCTATCATGTGATATGTGGTTGTCCCACCTAGCTATCATGTGATATGTGGTTGTCCCACCTAGCTATCATGTGAAATGTGGTTGTCCCACCTAGCTATCATGTGATATGTGGTTGTCCCACCTAGCTATCACGTGATATGTGGTTGTCCACCTAGCTATCATGTGATATGTGATTGTCCCACCTAGCTATCATGTACTAGCTATACTTCGGACCTTGGAACCCCTCAACTGAAGCTAGCCAACGAACTACCAGCTTCAGCAAAACATTGCTAGCGGTCTTCAGCTAACCGGTCATCAGCTAACCTTTAGCTCGGAAAGCTCTCGCCAGTTCGAACAACGCGACTCTAACCAGAGCATAACGGACCTATTTATTATTTTATTTTATTTTTCATCCCCGGATTCCCATCGCAAACGGAACATTTTGAGCTCCTGGGCTACAATATCCAGACCCACGACCGGTCCATCGATGTCACTGCATGAAGAGGAATAAACAGATACCCCCATCGCGACGTCCCCAAAGGCTAACTCTCTAGCCCCTGCTATCTCCTTGCTTGCAAATTCGGCCTGCTAACTGCTAGCTTGTTTAGCCCGGTCCGCTAACTGCTACCGTGTTTAGCACCGTCTACTAACTGTTAGCTTGTTAGCACAGGCCTGCTAACCGTCTGAATCGCCGCGTCCCAAACACTCACTGAACCCATATTTACTTTCTATCCCTTTTCGATTTTTAATTTGTTTATACCTTCCGGTAACCTGCCTCACCCAATGTGATACGGAACCGCTATTATCTTTACATTTTTAGAACACACTCAAGAACCTCCAGAAGCTAACCAGCTAACTGGCTACAAGCTATTTGGTCATTGTTAGTTTTCTAACCTGGATAACACTCGCCAGTCCAGCTTCCCTGCCCCATCCACCGCTGCCCCTTGGACACTGATCACTTGGCTACATAGCTGATGCATGCTGGACTGTCCATTAATCACGGTAATCCATTCTGCTTGTTTATGTTTTATCTGTCGGCCCCAGCCGCACTTAGGCTCTGTGTGTAGTTAATCCGACCCTCTCTGCCTAATCAATCGCCATTCTACCTGCTGTTGTTGTGCTAGCTGATTAGCTGCTGTCTCACCTACTGTTTTAGCTAGCTCTCCCAATTCAACACCTGTGATTACTGTATGCCTCGCTGTATGTCTTTCTCAAATGTCAATATGCCTTGTATACTGTTGTGCAGGTTAGTTATCATTGTTTTAGTTTACAATGGAGCCCCTAGTTCCACTCTTTATACCCCTGTTACCTCCTTTGTCCCACCCCCCACACATGCGGTGACCTCACCCATTACAACCAGCATGTCCAGAGATACAACCTCTCTCATCATCACCCAGTGCCTGGGCTTACCTCCGCTGTACCCGCACCCCACCATACCCCTGTTTGCGCATTATGCCCTGAATATATTCTACCATGCCCAGAAACCTGCTCCTCTTATTCTCTGTCCCCAACGCCCTAGGCGACCAGTTTTGATAGCCTTCAGCCGCACCCTCATACTACTCCTTCTCTGTTCCGCGGGTGATGTGGAGGTAAACCCAGGCCCTGCATGTCCCCAGGCACCCTCATTTGTTGACTTCTGTGATCGAAAAAGCCTTGGTTTCATGCATGTCAACATCAGAAGCCTCCTCCCTAAGTTTGTCTTACTCACTGCTCTAGCACACTCTGCTAACCCTGATATCCTTGCCGTGTCTGAATCCTGGCTCAGGAAGGCCACCAAAAATTCTGAGATTTCCATACCCAACTATAACATCTTCCGTCAAGATAGAACTGCCAAAGGAGGAGGAGTTGCAGTCTACTGCAGAGATAGCCTGCAAAGTAATGTCATACTTTCCAGGTCCATACCCAAACAGTTCGAACTACTAATTTTGAAAATTACTCTCTCCAGAAATAAGTCTCTCACTGTTGCCGCCTGCTACCGACCCCCCTCAGCTCCCAGCTGTGCCCTGGACACCATTTGTGAATTGATCGCCCCCCATCTAGCTTCAGAGTTTGTTCTGTTAGGTGACCTAAACTGGGATATGCTTAACACCCCGGCAGTCCTACAATCTAAGCTAGATGCCCTCAATCTCACTCAAATCATCAAGGAACCCACCAGGTACAACCCTAACTCTGTAAACAAGGGCACCCTCATTGACGTCATCCTGACCAACTGGCCCTCCAAATACACCTCCGCTGTCTTCAACCAGGATCTCAGCGATCACTGCCTCATTGCCTGTATCCGCTATGGAGCCGCAGTCAAACGACCACCCCTCATCACTGTCAAACGCTCCCTAAAACACTTCTGTGAGCAGGCCTTTCTAATCGACCTGGCCCGGGTATCCTGGAAGGACATTGACCTCATCCCGTCAGTTGAGGATGCCTGGTCTTTCTTTAAAAGTAACTTCCTCACCATTTTAGATAAGCATGCTCCGTTCAAAAAATGCAGAACTAAGAACAGATATAGCCCCTGGTTCACTCCAGACCTGACTGCCCTCGACCAGCACAAAAACATCCTGTGGCGGACTGCACTAACATCGAACAGTCCCCGCGATATGCAACTGTTCAGGGAAGTCAGGAACCAATACACACAGTCAGTCAGGAAAGCTAAAGCCAACTTCTTCAGGCAGAAGTTTGCATCTTGTAGCTCCAACTCCAAAAAGTTCTGGGACACTGTGAAGTCCATGGAGAACAAGAGCACCTCCTCCCAGCTGCCCACTGCACTGAGGCTAGGTAACACGGTCACCACCGATAAATCCATGATTATCGAAAACTTCAACAAGCATTTCTCAACGGCTGGCCATGCCTTCCGCCTGGCTACTCCAACCTCGTCCAACAGCTCCCCCCCCCCCGCAGCTACTCGCCCAAGCCTCTCCAGGTTCTCCTTTACCCAAATCCAGATAGCAGATGTTCTGAAAGAGCTGCAAAACCTGGACCCGTACAAATCAGCTGGGCTTGACAATCTGGACCCTCTATTCCTGAAACTATCCGCCGCCATTGTCGCAACCCCTATTACCAGCCTGTTCAACCTCTCTTTCATATCGTCTGAGATCCCCAAGGATTGGAAAGCTGCCGCAGTCATCCCCCTCTTCAAAGGGGGCGACACCCTGGACCCAAACTGTTACAGACCTATATCCATCCTGCCCTGCCTATCTAAGGTCTTCGAAAGCCAAGTCAACAAACAGGTCACTGACCATCTTGAATCCCACCGTACCTTCTCCGCTGTGCAATCTGGTTTCCGAGCCGGTCACGGGTGTACCTCAGCCACGCTCAAGGTACTAAACGATATCATAACCGCCATCGATAAAAGACAGTACTGTGCAGCCGTCTTCATAGACCTTGCCAAGGCTTTCGACTCTGTCAATCACCGCATTCTTATCGGCAGACTCAGTAGCCTCGGTTTTTCGGATGACTGCCTTGCCTGGTTCACCAATTACTTTGCAGACAGAGTTCAGTGTGTCAAATCGGAGGGCATGCTGTCCGGTCCTCTGGCAGTCTCTATGGGGGTGCCACAGGGTTCAATTCTCGGGCCGACTCTTTTCTCTGTATATATCAATGATGTTTCTCATGCTGCGGGCGATTCCCTGATCCACCTCTACGCAGACGACACCATTCTATATACTTCCGGCCCGTCCTTGGACACTGTGCTATCTAACCTCCAAACGAGCTTCAATGCCATACAGCACTCCTTCCGTGGCCTCCAACTGCTCTTAAACGCTAGTAAAACCAAATGCATGCTTTTCAACCGTTCGCTGCCTGCACCCGCACGCCTGACCAGCATCACCACCCTGGATGGTTCCGACCTTGAATATGTGGACATCTATAAGTACCTAGGTGTCTGGCTAGACTCTAAACTCTCCTTCCAGACCCATATCAAACATCTCCAATCGAAAATCAAATCAAGAGTCGGCTTTCTATTCCGCAACAAAGCCTCCTTCACTCACGCCGCCAAACTTACCCTAGTAAAACTGACTATCCTACCGATCCTCGACTTCGGCGATGTCATCTACAAAATTGCTTCCAACACTCTACTCAGCAAACTGGATGCAGTTTATCACAGTGCCATCCGCTTTGTCACTAAAGCACCTTATACCACCCACCACTGCGACTTGTATGCTCTAGTCGGCTGGCCCTCGCTACATATTCGTCGCCAGACCCACTGGCTCCAGGTCATCTACAAGTCCATGCTAGGTAAAGCTCCGCCTTATCTCAGTTCACTGGTTACGATGGCAACACCCATCCGTAGCACGCGCTCCAGCAGGTGTATCTCACTGATCATCCCTAAAGCCAACACCTCATTTGGCCGCCTTTCGTTCCAGTTCTCTGCTGCCTGTGATTGGAACGAATTGCAAAAATCGCTGAAGTTGGAGACTTTTATCTCCCTCACCAACTTCAAACATCTGCTATCTGAGCAGCTAACCGATCGCTGCAGCTGTACATAGTCTATTGGTAAATAGCCCACCCATTTTCACCTACCTCATCCCCATACTGTTTTTATTTATTTATTTTTCTGCTCTTTTGCACACCAATATCTCTATCTCTACCTTTACATAACCATCTGATCATTTATCACTCCAGTGTTAATCTGCATAATTGTAATTATTTGCATACCTTCTCATGCCTTTTGCACACAATGTATATATAGACTCCCCTTTTTTCTACTGTGTTATTGACTTGTTAATTGTTTACTCCATGTGTAACTTTGTGTTGTCTGTTCACACTGCTATGCCTTATCTTGGCCAGGTCGCAGTTGCAAATGAGAACTTGTTCTCAACTAGCCTACCTGGTTAAATAAAGGTGAAATAAAAATAAAAAAATGTGATATGTGGTTGTCCCACCTAGCAATCATGTGATATGTGGTTGTCCCACCTAGCTATCATGTGGTTGTCCCACCTAGCTATCATGTGATATGTGGTTGTCCACCTAGCTATCATGTGATATGTGGTTGTCCCACCTAGCTATCATGTGATATGTTGTTGTCCACCTAGCTATCATGTGATATGTGGTTGTCCCACCTAGCTTTCATGTGATATGTGGTTGTCCCACCTAGCTTTCATGTGATATGTGGTTGTCCCACCTGGGATCCAAGATGGCGGTGCAGTAGAACGTGTGTATCTGTCTTTGTCTTATCCCGTGTAAATAGCCGGTATCCATCTTAATCTCACTTTCTGTCTACGAACTGAATATATTTTCCTGCAACCCGCCTCACCTAATGTGGTACAGATCTGCTATTTCTATTCCTTATAACTGGAACTTCCATCAGGAGCTAGCCAGCTAACTAGCTACTAGTCTTTATTAGCCACGGCTAGCTGTCCTCTAGCCAGCTAACTAGCTACTAGTCTTTATTAGCCACGGCTAGCGGTCCTCTAGCCAGCTAACTAGCTACTAGTCTTTATTAGCCACGGCTAGCTGTCCTCTAGCCAGCTAACTAGCTTCTAGTCTTTATTAGCCACGGCTAGCTGTCCTCTAGCCAGATAACTAGCTACTAATCTTTATTAGCCACGGCTAGCTGTCCTCTAGCCAGCTAACTAGTTACTAGTCTTTATTAAGTCGTTTAATCATATCAGTGTTAAATCATATGAGTGTTTTAATCATATCAGTGTTTAATCATCACAGTGTTTAAATCATTAATGTTTTGCATTGTGAAATCTAGCTTGTGGAATTGGCCAACCATTAATTAAAGTTAGAAGACACCATTGTGTGTCAAAATCATCACAGTTTCTTCTGTCCTCAGTTTCCCCTTACAGTTCCACCAGTCATCCTGAAACTGTCCGAGCCATGCTGTGTCAAAACCTTCACAGTTTCCTCTGCTCCCCTTCCAGTTCCACCAGTCATCCTGAAACTGTCCGAGCCATGCTGTGTCAAAACCTTCACAGTTTCCTCTGCTCCTCCTCCAGTTCCACCAGTCATCCTGAAACTGTCCGAGCCATGCTGTGTCAAAACCTTCAGTTTCCTTTGCTCCCCTTCCAGTTCCACCAGTCATCCTGAAACTGTCCGAGCCATGCTGTGTCAAAACCTTCACAGTTTCCCCTGCTCTTCTTCCAGTTCCACCAGTCATCCTGAAACTGTCCGAGCCATGCTGTGTCAAAACCACAGTTTCCTCTGCTCCTCTTCCAGTTCTACCAGTCATCCTGAAACTGTCCGAGCCATGCTGTGTCAAAACCTTCACAGTTTCCTCTGCTCCCCTTCCAGTTCCACCAGTCATCCTGAAACTGTCCGAGCCTGAGCGGCGCCATGACACCTGCATAGAGTTCACAGTGAGAGGCTATCCCTACCCGACGCTGCGATGGTACCACAAACAGGTGTGATTTTATTCCATTTGATTCATTTCTAATATGTAAAGCAGCATGTACATATTCTGGTCTTAGAGACCACAAGAGGTGCAGGTTTTAGTTTTTACCCCAGAACTACACAGCTAACTGAAACAATAAACGGCTTGATGCTGAGTTAGTTATATCAATCAGGCGACTAATGCTTGGGGAAAACCCAAAACAGCCACCCCTTGGGGTTCCCCCAGATTCAGGATTCAGAACCACTGATGTCAAGAGTCTGGGTCTTTTGAAAAGGTAAACAAAAATGAAACCGTATTCTAATCATGATTGTACACAGAGGGAGATCCTGCAGAGTGAGTACATCAGGACAGAGATGGATTTCTACCGGGACTATCTGGAGGGATGTCTGACTTTTATCAACCCAACACACTACGATAACGGAAACTACACGCTGCAGGCCTCCAACTCCCTGGGGACCGTCACCAAGACGGTCTACGGACACTTCCTCACGGCTCCGCCCTTTGACCCTGACCCTGACGGTAACCGCAACATTTTCTTAGACAGGGACACATCATACAGCAAAAGCTATAGGTCTCAGAACAGTGAGAAATGATGCATTGCAGCAGATTTAGCTATAGAAGCTCATTGGGATTATTTACATCACTCAGAGCTTCTCTAGTGGTAGAAGACAGTCTGACCCCATTGGGATTATTCACATCACTCAGAGCTTCTCTAGTGGTAGAAGACAGTCTGACCCCATTGGGATTATTCACATCACTCAGAGCTTCTCTAGTAGTAGAAGACAGTCTGACTCCATTTGAATTATTCACATCACTCAGAGCTTCTCTAGTGGTAGAAGACAGTCTGACCCCATTGGGATTATTCACATCACTCAGAGCTTCTCTAGTGGTAGAAGACAGTCTGACCCCATTGGGATTATTCACATCACTCAGAGCTTCTCTAGTGGTAGAAGACAGTCTGACCCCATTGGGATTATTCACATCACTCAGAGCTTCTCTAGTGGTAGAAGACAGTCTGACCCCATTGGGATTATTCACATCACTCAGAGCTTCTCTAGTGGTAGAAGACAGTCTGACCCCATTGGGATTATTCACATCACTCAGAGCTTCTCTAGTGGTAGAAGACAGTCTGACCCCATTGGGATTATTCACATCACTCAGAGCTTCTCTAGTGGTAGAAGACAGTCTGACCCCATTGGGATTATTCACATCACTCAGAGCTTCTCTAGTGGTAGAAGACAGTCTGACCCCATTGGGATTATTCACATCACCCAGAGCTTCTCTAGTGGTAGAAGACAGTCTGACCCCATTGGGATTATTCACATCACTCAGAGCTTCTCTAGTGGTAGAAGACAGTCTGACCCCATTGGGATTATTCACATCACTCAGAGCTTCTCTAGTGGTAGAAGACAGTCTGACCCCATTGGGATTATTCACATCACTCAGAGCTTCTCTAGTGGTAGAAGACAGTCTGACCCCATTGGGATTATTCACATCGCTCAGAGATTCTCTAGTGGTAGAAGACAGTCTGACTCCATTGGGATTATTCACATCACTCAGAGATTCTCTAGTGGTAGAAGACAGTCTGACTCCATTGGGATTATTCACATCACTCAGAGCTTCTCTAGTGGTAGAAGACAGTCTGACCCCATTGGGATTATTCACATCACTCAGAGCTTCTCTAGTGGTAGAAGACAGTCTGACCCCATTGGGATTATTCACACCACTCAGAGCTTCTCTAGTGGTAGAAGACAGTCTGACCCCATTGGGATTATTCACATCACTCAGAGATTCTCTAGTGGTAGAAGACAGTCTGACCCCATTGGGATTATTCACATCACCCAGAGATTCTCTAGTGGTAGAAGACAGTCTGACCCCATTGGGATTATTCACATCACCCAGAGCTTCTCTAGTGGTAGAAGACAGTCTGACCCCATTGGGATTATTCACATCACTCAGAGCTTCTCTAGTGGTAGAAGACAGTCTGACCCCATTGGGATTATTCACATCACTCAGAGCTTCTCTAGTGGTAGAAGACAGTCTGACCCCATTTGAATTATTCACATCACTCAGAGCTTCTCTAGTGGTAGAAGACAGTCTGACCCCATTGGGATTATTCACATCACTCAGAGCTTCTCTAGTGGTAGAAGACAGTCTGACCCCATTGGGATTATTCACATCACTCAGAGCTTCTCTAGTGGTAGAAGACAGTCTGACCCCATTGGGATTATTCACATCGCTCAGAGCTTCTCTAGTGGTAGAAGACAGTCTGACCCCATTGGGATTATTCACATCGCTCAGAGCTTCTCTAGTGGTAGAAGACAGTCTGACCCCATTGGGATTATTCACATCGCTCAGAGCTTCTCTAGTGGTAGAAGACAGTCTGACCCCATTGGGATTATTCACATAACTCAGAGCTTCTCTAGTGGTAGAAGACAGTCTGACCCCATTGGGATTATTCACATAACTCAGAGATTCTCTAGTGGTAGAAGACAGTCTGACCCCATTGGGATTATTCACATCACTCAGAGCTTCTCTAATGGTAGAAGACAGTCTGACCCCATTGGGATTATTCACATCACTCAGAGCTTCTCTAGTGGTAGAAGACAGTCTGACCCCATTGGGATTATTCACATCACTCAGAGCTTCTCTAGTGGTAGAAGACAGTCTGACCCCATTGGGATTATTCACATCACTCAGAGCTTCTCTAGTGGTAGAAGACAGTCTGACCCCATTGGGATTATTCACATCACTCAGAGATTCTCTAGTGGTAGAAGACAGTCTGACCCCATTGGGATTATTCACATCACTCAGAGCTTCTCTAGTGGTAGAAGACAGTCTGACCCCATTGGGATTATTCACATCACTCAGAGCTTCTCTAGTGGTAGAAGACAGTCTGACCCCATTGGGATTATTCACATCACTCAGAGCTTCTCTAGTGGTAGAAGACAGTCTGACCCCATTGGGATTATTCACATCACTCAGAGATTCTCTAGTGGTAGAAGACAGTCTGACCCCATTGGGATTATTCACATCACTCAGAGCTTCTCTAGTGGTAGAAGACAGTCTGACTCCATTGGGATTATTCACATCACTCAGAGCTTCTCTAATGGTAGAAGACAGTCTGACCCCATTGGGATTATTCACATCACTCAGAGCTTCTCTAGTGGTAGAAGACAGTCTGACCCCATTGGGATTATTCACGTCACTCAGAGCTTCTCTAGTGGTAGAAGACAGTCTGACCCCATTGGGATTATTCACATCACTCAGAGCTTCCCTAGTGGTAGAAGACAGTCTGACCCCATTGGGATTATTCACATCACTCAGAGATTCTCTAGTGGTAGAAGACAGTCTGACCCCATTGGGATTATTCACATCACTCAGAGCTTCTCTAGTGGTAGAAGACAGTCTGACCCCATTGGGATTATTCACATCACTCAGAGCTTCTCTAGTGGTAGAAGACAGTCTGACCCCATTGGGATTATTCACATCACTCAGAGCTTCTCTAGTGGTAGAAGACAGTCTGACCCCATTGGGATTATTCACATCACTCAGAGATTCTCTAGTGGTAGAAGACAGTCTGACCCCATTGGGATTATTCACATCACTCAGAGCTTCTCTAGTGGTAGAAGACAGTCTGACTCCATTGGGATTATTCACATCACTCAGAGCTTCTCTAATGGTAGAAGACAGTCTGACCCCATTGGGATTATTCACATCACTCAGAGCTTCTCTAGTGGTAGAAGACAGTCTGACCCCATTGGGATTATTCACATCACTCAGAGCTTCTCTAGTGGTAGAAGACAGTCTGACCCCATTGGGATTATTTACATCACCCAGAGCTTCTCTAGTGGTAGAAGACAGTCTGACCCCATTGGGATTATTTACATCACCCAGAGCTTCTCTAGTGGTAGAAGACAGTCTGACCCCATTGGGATTATTCACATCACTCAGAGCTTCTCTAGTGGTAGAAGACAGTCTGACCCCATTGGGATTATTCACATCACTCAGAGTTTCTCTAGTGGTAGAAGACAGTCTGACCCCATTGGGATGATTCACATCACTCAGAGCTTCTCTAGTGGTAGAAGACAGTCTGACCCCATTGGGATTATTCACATCACTCAGAGTTTCTCTAGTGGTAGAAGACAGTCTGACCCTATTGGGATTATTCACATCACTCAGAGCTTCTCTAGTGGTAGAAGACAGTCTGACCCCATTGGGATTATTCACATCACCCAGAGCTTCTCTAGTGGTAGAAGACCGTCTGACCCTATTGGGATTATTCACATCACTCAGAGCTTCTCTAGTGGTAGAAGACAGTCTGACCCCATTGGGATTATTCACATCACCCAGAGTTTCTCTAGTGGTAGAAGACAGTCTGACCCCATTGGGATGATTCACATCACCCAGAGCTTCTCTAGTGGTAGAAGACAGTCTGACCCCATTGGGATTATTCACATCACCCAGAGCTTCTCTAGTGGTAGAAGACAGTCTGACCCCATTGGGATTATTCACATCACTCAGAGCTTCTCTAGTGGTAGAAGACAGTCTGACTCCATTGGGATTATTCACATCACTCAGAGCTTCTCTAATGGTAGAAGACAGTCTGACCCCATTGGGATTATTCACATCACTCAGAGCTTCTCTAGTGGTAGAAGACAGTCTGACCCCATTGGGATTATTCACATCACTCAGAGCTTCTCTAGTGGTAGAAGACAGTCTGACCCCATTGGGATTATTTACATCACCCAGAGCTTCTCTAGTGGTAGAAGACAGTCTGACCCCATTGGGATTATTTACATCACCCAGAGCTTCTCTAGTGGTAGAAGACAGTCTGACCCCATTGGGATTATTCACATCAGTCAGAGCTTCTCTAGTGGTAGAAGACAGTCTGACCCCATTGGGATTATTCACATCACTCAGAGCTTCTCTAGTGGTAGAAGACAGTCTGACCCCATTGGGATTATTTACATCACCCAGAGCTTCTCTAGTGGTAGAAGACAGTCTGACCCCATTGGGATTATTCACATCACTCAGAGCTTCTCTAGTGGTAGAAGACAGTCTGACCCCATTGGGATTATTTACATCACCCAGAGCTTCTCTAGTGGTAGAAGACAGTCTGACCCCATTGGGATTATTTACATCACCCAGAGCTTCTCTAGTGGTAGAAGACAGTCTGACCCCATTGGGATTATTCACATCACTCAGAGCTTCTCTAGTGGTAGAAGACAGTCTGACCCCATTGGGATTATTCACATCACTCAGAGTTTCTCTAGTGGTAGAAGACAGTCTGACCCCATTGGGATGATTCACATCACTCAGAGCTTCTCTAGTGGTAGAAGACAGTCTGACCCCATTGGGATTATTCACATCACTCAGAGTTTCTCTAGTGGTAGAAGACAGTCTGACCCTATTGGGATTATTCACATCACTCAGAGCTTCTCTAGTGGTAGAAGACAGTCTGACCCCATTGGGATTATTCACATCACCCAGAGCTTCTCTAGTGGTAGAAGACCGTCTGACCCTATTGGGATTATTCACATCACTCAGAGCTTCTCTAGTGGTAGAAGACAGTCTGACCCCATTGGGATTATTCACATCACCCAGAGTTTCTCTAGTGGTAGAAGACAGTCTGACCCCATTGGGATGATTCACATCACCCAGAGCTTCTCTAGTGGTAGAAGACAGTCTGACCCCATTGGGATTATTCACATCACCCAGAGCTTCTCTAGTGGTAGAAGACAGTCTGACCCCATTGGGATTATTCACATCACTCAGAGCTTCTCTAGTGGTAGAAGACAGTCTGACTCCATTGGGATTATTCACATCACTCAGAGCTTCTCTAATGGTAGAAGACAGTCTGACCCCATTGGGATTATTCACATCACTCAGAGCTTCTCTAGTGGTAGAAGACAGTCTGACCCCATTGGGATTATTCACATCACTCAGAGCTTCTCTAGTGGTAGAAGACAGTCTGACCCCATTGGGATTATTTACATCACCCAGAGCTTCTCTAGTGGTAGAAGACAGTCTGACCCCATTGGGATTATTTACATCACCCAGAGCTTCTCTAGTGGTAGAAGACAGTCTGACCCCATTGGGATTATTCACATCAGTCAGAGCTTCTCTAGTGGTAGAAGACAGTCTGACCCCATTGGGATTATTTACATCACCCAGAGCTTCTCTAGTGGTAGAAGACAGTCTGACCCCATTGGGATTATTCACATCACTCAGAGCTTCTCTAGTGGTAGAAGACAGTCTGACCCCATTGGGATTATTCACATCACTCAGAGTTTCTCTAGTGGTAGAAGACAGTCTGACCCCATTGGGATTATTCACATCACCCAGAGCTTCTCTAGTGGTAGAAGACAGTCTGACCCCATTGGGATTATTTACATCACCCAGAGCTTCTCTAGTGGTAGAAGACAGTCTGACCCCATTGGGATTATTCACATCACTCAGAGCTTCTCTAGTGGTAGAAGACAGTCTGACCCCATTGGGATTATTCACATCACTCAGAGTTTCTCTAGTGGTAGAAGACAGTCTGACCCCATTGGGATGATTCACATCACTCAGAGCTTCTCTAGTGGTAGAAGACAGTCTGACCCCATTGGGATTATTCACATCACTCAGAGTTTCTCTAGTGGTAGAAGACAGTCTGACCCTATTGGGATTATTCACATCACTCAGAGCTTCTCTAGTGGTAGAAGACAGTCTGACCCCATTGGGATTATTCACATCACCCAGAGCTTCTCTAGTGGTAGAAGACCGTCTGACCCTATTGGGATTATTCACATCACTCAGAGCTTCTCTAGTGGTAGAAGACAGTCTGACCCCATTGGGATTATTCACATCACCCAGAGTTTCTCTAGTGGTAGAAGACAGTCTGACCCCATTGGGATGATTCACATCACCCAGAGCTTCTCTAGTGGTAGAAGACAGTCTGACCCCATTGGGATTATTCACATCACCCAGAGCTTCTCTAGTGGTAGAAGACAGTCTGACCCCATTGGGATTATTCACATCACTCAGAGCTTCTCTAGTGGTAGAAGACAGTCTGACTCCATTGGGATTATTCACATCACTCAGAGCTTCTCTAATGGTAGAAGACAGTCTGACCCCATTGGGATTATTCACATCAATCAGAGCTTCTCTAGTGGTAGAAGACAGTCTGACCCCATTGGGATTATTCACATCACTCAGAGCTTCTCTAGTGGTAGAAGACAGTCTGACCCCATTGGGATTATTTACATCACCCAGAGCTTCTCTAGTGGTAGAAGACAGTCTGGCCCCATTGGGATTATTTACATCACCCAGAGCTTCTCTTGTGGTAGAAGACAGTCTGACCCCATTGGGATTATTCACATCAGTCAGAGCTTCTCTAGTGGTAGAAGACAGTCTGACCCCATTGGGATTATTCACATCACTCAGAGCTTCTCTAGTGGTAGAAGACAGTCTGACCCCATTGGGATGATTCACATCACTCAGAGCTTCTCTAGTGGTAGAAGACAGTCTGACCCCATTGGGATTATTCACATCACTCAGAGCTTCTCTAGTGGTAGAAGACAGTCTGACCCTATTGGGATTATTCACATCACTCAGAGCTTCTCTAGTGGTAGAAGACAGTCTGACCCCATTGGGATTATTCACATCACCCAGAGCTTCTCTAGTGGTAGAAGACAGTCTGACCCTATTGGGATTATTCACATCACTCAGAGCTTCTCTAGTGGTAGAATACAGTCTGACCCCATTGGGATTATTCACATCACCCAGAGTTTCTCTAGTGGTAGAAGACAGTCTGACCCCATTGGGATGATTCACATCACCCAGAGCTTCTCTAGTGGTAGAAGACAGTCTGACCCCATTGGGATTATTCACATCACCCAGAGCTTCTCTAGTGGTAGAAGACAGTCTGACCCCATTGGGATTATTCACATCACCCAGAGCTTCTCTAGTGGTAGAAGACAGTCTGACCCCATTGGGATGATTCACATCACCCAGAGCTTCTCTAGTGGTAGAAGACAGTCTGACCCCATTGGGATTATTCACATCACTCAGAGCTTCTCTAGTGGTAGAAGACAGTCTGACCCCATTGGGATTATTCACATCACTCAGAGCTTCTCTAGTGGTAGAAGACAGTCTGACCCCATTGGGATGATTCACATCACTCAGAGCTTCTCTAGTGGTAGAAGACAGTCTGACCCCATTGGGATTATTCACATCACCCAGAGCTTCTCTAGTGGTAGAAGACAGTCTGACCCCATTGGGATGATTCACATCACCCAGAGCTTCTCTAGTGGTAGAAGACAGTCTGACCCCATTGGGATGATTCACATCACCCAGAGCTTCTCTAGTGGTAGAAGACAGTCTGACCCCATTGGGATTATTCACATCACCCAGAGCTTCTCTAGTGGTAGAAGACAGTCTGACCCCATTGGGATGATTCACATCACCCAGAGCTTCTCTAGTGGTAGAAGACAGTCTGACCCCATTGGGATTATTCACATCACTCAGAGCTTCTCTAGTGGTAGAAGACAGTCTGACCCCATTGGGATTATTCACATCACTCAGAGCTTCTCTAGTGGTAGAAGACAGTCTGACCCCATTGGGATTTATTCACATCACTCTGAGCTTCTCTAGTGGTAGAAGACAGTCTGACTCCATTGGGATTATTCACATCACTCAGAGCTTCTCTAGTGGTAGAAGACAGTCTGACCCCATTGGGATTTATTCACATCACTCTGAGCTTCTCTAGTGGTAGAAGACAGTCTGACCCCATTGGGATTATTCACATCACCCAGAGCTTCTCTAGTGGTAGAAGACAGTCTGACCCCATTGGGATTATTCACATCACCCAGAGCTTCTCTAGTGGTAGAAGACAGTCTGACCCTATTGGGATTATTCACATCACTCAGAGCTTCTCTAGTGGTAGAAGACAGTCTGACCCCATTGGGATTATTCACATCACTCAGAGCTTCTCTAGTGGTAGAAGACAGTCTGACCCCATTGGGATTTATTCACATCACTCTGAGCTTCTGTAGTGGTAGAAGACAGTCTGACCCCATTGGGATTATTCACATCACCCAGAGCTTCTCTAGTGGTAGAAGACAGTCTGACCCCATTGGGATTATTCACATCACCCAGAGCTTCTCTAGTGGTAGAAGACAGTCTGACCCCATTGGGATGATTCACATCACCCAGAGCTTCTCTAGTGGTAGAAGACAGTCTGACCCCATTGGGATTATTCACATCACTCAGAGCTTCTCTAGTGGTAGAAGACAGTCTGACCCCATTGGGATTATTCACATCGCTCAGAGCTTCTCTAGTGGTAGAAGACAGTCTGACCCCATTGGGATTATTCACATCACTCAGAGCTTCTCTAGTGGTAGAAGACAGTCTGACCCCATTGGGATTATTCACATCACTCAGAGCTTCTCTAGTGGTAGAAGACAGTCTGACCCCATTGGGATTTATTCACATCACTCTGAGCTTCTGTAGTGGTAGAAGACAGTCTGACCCCATTGGGATTATTCACATCACCCAGAGCTTCTCTAGTGGTAGAAGACAGTCTGACCCCATTGGGATTATTCACATCACCCAGAGCTTCTCTAGTGGTAGAAGACAGTCTGACCCTATTGGGATTATTCACATCACTCAGAGCTTCTCTAGTGGTAGAATACAGTCTGACCCCATTGGGATTATTCACATCACCCAGAGTTTCTCTAGTGGTAGAAGACAGTCTGACCCCATTGGGATGATTCACATCACCCAGAGCTTCTCTAGTGGTAGAAGACAGTCTGACCCCATTGGGATTATTCACATCACCCAGAGCTTCTCTAGTGGTAGAAGACAGTCTGACCCCATTGGGATTATTCACATCACCCAGAGCTTCTCTAGTGGTAGAAGACAGTCTGACCCCATTGGGATGATTCACATCACCCAGAGCTTCTCTAGTGGTAGAAGACAGTCTGACCCCATTGGGATTATTCACATCACTCAGAGCTTCTCTAGTGGTAGAAGACAGTCTGACCCCATTGGGATTATTCACATCACTCAGAGCTTCTCTAGTGGTAGAAGACAGTCTGACCCCATTGGGATGATTCACATCACTCAGAGCTTCTCTAGTGGTAGAAGACAGTCTGACCCCATTGGGATTATTCACATCACCCAGAGCTTCTCTAGTGGTAGAAGACAGTCTGACCCCATTGGGATGATTCACATCACCCAGAGCTTCTCTAGTGGTAGAAGACAGTCTGACCCCATTGGGATGATTCACATCACCCAGAGCTTCTCTAGTGGTAGAAGACAGTCTGACCCCATTGGGATTATTCACATCACCCAGAGCTTCTCTAGTGGTAGAAGACAGTCTGACCCCATTGGGATGATTCACATCACCCAGAGCTTCTCTAGTGGTAGAAGACAGTCTGACCCCATTGGGATTATTCACATCACTCAGAGCTTCTCTAGTGGTAGAAGACAGTCTGACCCCATTGGGATTATTCACATCACTCAGAGCTTCTCTAGTGGTAGAAGACAGTCTGACCCCATTGGGATTTATTCACATCACTCTGAGCTTCTCTAGTGGTAGAAGACAGTCTGACTCCATTGGGATTATTCACATCACTCAGAGCTTCTCTAGTGGTAGAAGACAGTCTGACCCCATTGGGATTTATTCACATCACTCTGAGCTTCTCTAGTGGTAGAAGACAGTCTGACCCCATTGGGATTATTCACATCACCCAGAGCTTCTCTAGTGGTAGAAGACAGTCTGACCCCATTGGGATTATTCACATCACCCAGAGCTTCTCTAGTGGTAGAAGACAGTCTGACCCTATTGGGATTATTCACATCACTCAGAGCTTCTCTAGTGGTAGAAGACAGTCTGACCCCATTGGGATTATTCACATCACTCAGAGCTTCTCTAGTGGTAGAAGACAGTCTGACCCCATTGGGATTTATTCACATCACTCTGAGCTTCTGTAGTGGTAGAAGACAGTCTGACCCCATTGGGATTATTCACATCACCCAGAGCTTCTCTAGTGGTAGAAGACAGTCTGACCCCATTGGGATTATTCACATCACCCAGAGCTTCTCTAGTGGTAGAAGACAGTCTGACCCCATTGGGATGATTCACATCACCCAGAGCTTCTCTAGTGGTAGAAGACAGTCTGACCCCATTGGGATTATTCACATCACTCAGAGCTTCTCTAGTGGTAGAAGACAGTCTGACCCCATTGGGATTATTCACATCGCTCAGAGCTTCTCTAGTGGTAGAAGACAGTCTGACCCCATTGGGATTATTCACATCACTCAGAGCTTCTCTAGTGGTAGAAGACAGTCTGACCCCATTGGGATTATTCACATCACTCAGAGCTTCTCTAGTGGTAGAAGACAGTCTGACCCCATTGGGATTTATTCACATCACTCTGAGCTTCTGTAGTGGTAGAAGACAGTCTGACCCCATTGGGATTATTCACATCACCCAGAGCTTCTCTAGTGGTAGAAGACAGTCTGACCCCATTGGGATTATTCACATCACCCAGAGCTTCTCTAGTGGTAGAAGACAGTCTGACCCCATTGGGATTATTCACATCACTCAGAGCTTCTCTAGTGGTAGAAGACAGTCTGACCCCATTGGGATTATTCACATCGCTCAGAGCTTCTCTAGTGGTAGAAGACAGTCTGACCCCATTGGGATTATTCACATCGCTCAGAGCTTCTCTAGTGGTAGAAGACAGTCTGACCCCATTGGGATTATTCACATCACTCAGAGCTTCTCTAGTGGTAGAAGACAGTCTGACCCCATTGGGATTATTCACATCACCCAGAGCTTCTCTAGTGGTAGAAGACAGTCTGACCCCATTGGGATTATTCACATCAATCAGAGCTTCTCTAGTGGTAGAAGACAGTCTGACCCTATTGGGATTATTCACATCACTCAGAGCTTCTCTAGTGGTAGAAGACAGTCTGACCCCATTGGGATTATTCACATCACCCAGAGCTTCTCTAGTGGTAGAAGACAGTCTGACCCCATTGGGATTATTCACATCACCCAGAGCTTCTCTAGTGGTAAAAGACAGTCTGACGCCATTGGGATTATTCACATCACTCAGAGCTTCTCTAGTGGTAGAAGACAGTCTGACCCCATTGGGATTATTCACATCACTCAGAGTTTCTCTAGTGGTAGAAGACAGTCTGACCCCATTGGGATTATTCACATCACTCAGAGCTTCTCTAATGGTAGAAGACAGTCTGACCCCATTGGGATTATTCACATCACCCAGAGCTTCTCTAGTGGTAGAAGACAGTCTGACACCATTGGGATTATTCACATCACTCAGAGCTTCTCTAATGGTAGAAGACAGTCTGACCCCATTGGGATTATTCACATCACTCAGAGCTTCTCTAGTGGTAGAAGACAGTCTGACCCCATTGGGATTATTCACATCACTCAGAGCTTCTCTAATGGTAGAAGACAGTCTGACCCCATTGGGATTATTCACATCACTCAGAGCTTCTCTAGTGGTAGAAGACAGTCTGACCCCATTGGGATTATTCACATCACTCAGAGCTTCTCTAGTGGTAGAAGACAGTCTGACCCCATTGGGATTATTCACATCACTCAGAGATTCTCTAGTGGTAGAAGACAGTCTGACCCCATTGGGATTATTCACATCACTCAGAGCTTCTCTAATGGAAGAAGACAGTCTGACCCCATTGGGATTATTCACATCACTCAGAGCTTCTCTAGTGGTAGAAGACAGTCTGACCCCATTGGGATTATTCACATAACTCATAGCTTCTCTAGTGGTAGAAGACAGTCTGACCCCATTGGGATTATTCACATCACTCAGAGCTTCTCTAGTGGTAGAAGACAGTCTGACCCCATTGGGATTATTCACATCACTCAGAGATTCTCTAGTGGTAGAAGACAGTCTGACCCCATTGGGATTATTCACATCACTCAGAGCTTCTCTAGTGGTAGAAGACAGTCTGACCCCATTGGGATTATTCACATCACTCAGAGCTTCTCTAGTGGTAGAAGACAGTCTGACCCCATTGGGATTATTCACATCACTCAGAGCTTCTCTAGTGGTAGAAGACAGTCTGACCCCATTGGGATTATTCAAATCACTCAGAGATTCTCTAGTGGTAGAAGACAGTCTGACCCCATTGGGATTATTCACATCACTCAGAGCTTCTCTAGTGGTAGAAGACAGTCTGACTCCATTGGGATTATTCACATCACTCAGAGCTTCTCTAATGGTAGAAGACAGTCTGACCCCATTGGGATTATTCACATCACTCAGAGCTTCTCTAGTGGTAGAAGACAGTCTGACCCCATTGGGATTATTCACATCACTCAGAGCTTCTCTAGTGGTAGAAGACAGTCTGACCCCATTGGGATTATTTACATCACCCAGAGCTTATCTAGTGGTAGAAGACAGTCTGACCCCATTGGGATTATTTACATCACCCAGAGCTTCTCTAGTGGTAGAAGACAGTCTGACCCCATTGGGATTATTCACATCACTCAGAGCTTCTCTAGTGGTAGAAGACAGTCTGACCCCATTGGGATTATTCACATCACTCAGAGCTTCTCTAGTGGTAGAAGACAGTCTGACCCCATTGGGATGATTCACATCACTCAGAGCTTCTCTAGTGGTAGAAGACAGTCTGACCCCATTGGGATTATTCACATCACTCAGAGCTTCTCTAGTGGTAGAAGACAGTCTGACCCCATTGGGATTATTCACATCACTCAGAGCTTCTCTAGTGGTAGAAGACAGTCTGACCCCATTGGGATTATTCACATCACCCAGAGCTTCTCTAGTGGTAGAAGACAGTCTGACCCTATTGGGATTATTCACATCACTCAGAGCTTCTCTAGTGGTAGAAGACAGTCTGACCCCATTGGGATTATTCACATCACCCAGAGTTTCTCTAGTGGTAGAAGACAGTCTGACCCCATTGGGATGATTCACATCACCCAGAGCTTCTCTAGTGGTAGAAGACAGTCTGACCCCATTGGGATTATTCACATCACCCAGAGCTTCTCTAGTGGTAGTAGACAGTCTGACCCCATTGGGATTATTCACATCACTCAGAGCTTCTCTAGTGGTAGAAGACAGTCTGACCCCATTGGGATTATTCACATCACTCAGAGATTCTCTAGTGGTAGAAGACAGTCTGACCCCATTGGGATTATTCACATCACTCAGAGCTTCTCTAGTGGTAGAAGACAGTCTGACTCCATTGGGATTATTCACATCACTCAGAGCTTCTCTAATGGTAGAAGACAGTCTGACCCCATTGGGATTATTCACATCACTCAGAGCTTCTCTAGTGGTAGAAGACAGTCTGACCCCATTGGGATTATTCACATCACTCAGAGCTTCTCTAGTGGTAGAAGACAGTCTGACCCCATTGGGATTATTTACATCACCCAGAGCTTCTCTAGTGGTAGAAGACAGTCTGACCCCATTGGGATTATTTACATCACCCAGAGCTTCTCTAGTGGTAGAAGACAGTCTGACCCCATTGGGATTATTCACATCACTCAGAGCTTCTCTAGTGGTAGAAGACAGTCTGACCCCATTGGGATTATTCACATCACTCAGAGCTTCTCTAGTGGTAGAAGACAGTCTGACCCCATTGGGATTATTCACATCACTCAGAGATTATCTAGTGGTAGAAGACAGTCTGACCCCATTGGGATTATTCACATCACTCAGAGCTTCTCTAGTGGTAGAAGACAGTCTGACTCCATTGGGATTATTCACATCACTCAGAGCTTCTCTAATGGTAGAAGACAGTCTGACCCCATTGGGATTATTCACATCACTCAGAGCTTCTCTAGTGGTAGAAGACAGTCTGACCCCATTGGGATTATTCACATCACTCAGAGCTTCTCTAGTGGTAGAAGACAGTCTGACCCCATTGGGATTATTTACTTCACCCAGAGCTTCTCTAGTGGTAGAATACAGTCTGACCCCATTGGGATTATTTACATCACCCAGAGCTTCTCTAGTGGTAGAAGACAGTCTGACCCCATTGGGATTATTCACATCACTCAGAGCTTCTCTAGTGGTAGAAGACAGTCTGACCCCATTGGGATTATTCACATCACTCAGAGCTTCTCTAGTGGTAGAAGACAGTCTGACCCCATTGGGATGATTCACATCACTCAGAGCTTCTCTAGTGGTAGAAGACAGTCTGACCCCATTGGGATTATTCACATCACTCAGAGCTTCTCTAGTGGTAGAAGACAGTCTGACCCCATTGGGATTATTCACATCACTCAGAGCTTCTCTAGTGGTAGAAGACAGTCTGACCCCATTGGGATTATTCACATCACCCAGAGCTTCTCTAGTGGTAGAAGACAGTCTGACCCTATTGGGATTATTCACATCACTCAGAGCTTCTCTAGTGGTAGAAGACAGTCTGACCCCATTGGGATTATTCACATCACCCAGAGTTTCTCTAGTGGTAGAAGACAGTCTGACCCCATTGGGATGATTCACATCACCCAGAGCTTCTCTAGTGGTAGAAGACAGTCTGACCCCATTGGGATTATTCACATCACCCAGAGCTTCTCTAGTGGTAGAAGACAGTCTGACCCCATTGGGATTATTCACATCACTCAGAGCTTCTCTAGTGGTAGAAGACAGTCTGACCCCATTGGGATTATTCACATCACTCAGAGATTCTCTAGTGGTAGAAGACAGTCTGACCCCATTGGGATTATTCACATCACTCAGAGCTTCTCTAGTGGTAGAAGACAGTCTGACTCCATTGGGATTATTCACATCACTCAGAGCTTCTCTAATGGTAGAAGACAGTCTGACCCCATTGGGATTATTCACATCACTCAGAGCTTCTCTAGTGGTAGAAGACAGTCTGACCCCATTGGGATTATTCACATCACTCAGAGCTTCTCTAGTGGTAGAAGACAGTCTGACCCCATTGGGATTATTTACATCACCCAGAGCTTCTCTAGTGGTAGAAGACAGTCTGACCCCATTGGGATTATTTACATCACCCAGAGCTTCTCTAGTGGTAGAAGACAGTCTGACCCCATTGGGATTATTCACATCACTCAGAGCTTCTCTAGTGGTAGAAGACAGTCTGACCCCATTGGGATTATTCACATCACTCAGAGCTTCTCTAGTGGTAGAAGACAGTCTGACCCCATTGGGATGATTCACATCACTCAGAGCTTCTCTAGTGGTAGAAGACAGTCTGACCCCATTGGGATTATTCACATCACTCAGAGCTTCTCTAGTGGTAGAAGACAGTCTGACCCTATTGGGATTATTCACATCACTCAGAGCTTCTCTAGTGGTAGAAGACAGTCTGACCCCATTGGGATTATTCACATCACCCAGAGCTTCTCTAGTGGTAGAAGACAGTCTGACCCTATTGGGATTATTCACATCACTCAGAGCTTCTCTAGTGGTAGAAGACAGTCTGACCCCATTGGGATTATTCACATCACCCAGAGTTTCTCTAGTGGTAGAAGACAGTCTGACCCCATTGGGATGATTCACATCACCCAGAGCTTCTCTAGTGGTAGAAGACAGTCTGACCCCATTGGGATTATTCACATCACCCAGAGCTTCTCTAGTGGTAGAAGACAGTCTGACCCCATTGGGATTATTCACATCACCCAGAGCTTCTCTAGTGGTAGAAGACAGTCTGACCCCATTGGGATGATTCACATCACCCAGAGCTTCTCTAGTGGTAGAAGACAGTCTGACCCCATTGGGATTATTCACATCACTCAGAGCTTCTCTAGTGGTAGAAGACAGTCTGACCCCATTGGGATTATTCACATCACTCAGAGCTTCTCTAGTGGTAGAAGACAGTCTGACCCCATTGGGATGATTCACATCACTCAGAGCTTCTCTAGTGGTAGAAGACAGTCTGACCCCATTGGGATTATTCACATCACCCAGAGCTTCTCTAGTGGTAGAAGACAGTCTGACCCCATTGGGATGATTCACATCACCCAGAGCTTCTCTAGTGGTAGAAGACAGTCTGACCCCATTGGGATTATTCACATCACCCAGAGCTTCTCTAGTGGTAGAAGACAGTCTGACCCCATTGGGATTATTCACATCACCCAGAGCTTCTCTAGTGGTAGAAGACAGTCTGACCCCATTGGGATGATTCACATCACCCAGAGCTTCTCTAGTGGTAGAAGACAGTCTGACCCCATTGGGATTATTCACATCACTCAGAGCTTCTCTAGTGGTAGAAGACAGTCTGACCCCATTGGGATTATTCACATCACTCAGAGCTTCTCTAGTGGTAGAAGACAGTCTGACCCCATTGGGATTTATTCACATCACTCTGAGCTTCTCTAGTGGTAGAAGACAGTCTGACCCCATTGGGATGATTCACATCACCCAGAGCTTCTCTAGTGGTAGAAGACAGTCTGACCCCATTGGGATTATTCACATCACTCAGAGCTTCTCTAGTGGTAGAAGACAGTCTGACCCCATTGGGATTATTCACATCACTCAGAGCTTCTCTAGTGGTAGAAGACAGTCTGACCCCATTGGGATGATTCACATCACTCAGAGCTTCTCTAGTGGTAGAAGACAGTCTGACCCCATTGGGATTATTCACATCACCCAGAGCTTCTCTAGTGGTAGAAGACAGTCTGACCCCATTGGGATGATTCACATCACCCAGAGCTTCTCTAGTGGTAGAAGACAGTCTGACCCCATTGGGATTATTCACATCACCCAGAGCTTCTCTAGTGGTAGAAGACAGTCTGACCCCATTGGGATTATTCACATCACCCAGAGCTTCTCTAGTGGTACAAGACAGTCTGACCCCATTGGGATGATTCACATCACCCAGAGCTTCTCTAGTGGTAGAAGACAGTCTGACCCCATTGGGATTATTCACATCACTCAGAGCTTCTCTAGTGGTAGAAGACAGTCTGACCCCATTGGGATTATTCACATCACTCAGAGCTTCTCTAGTGGTAGAAGACAGTCTGACCCCATTGGGATTTATTCACATCACTCTGAGCTTCTCTAGTGGTAGAAGACAGTCTGACTCCATTGGGATTATTCACATCACTCAGAGCTTCTCTAGTGGTAGAAGACAGTCTGACCCCATTGGGATTCATTCACATCACTCTGAGCTTCTCTAGTGGTAGAAGACAGTCTGACCCCATTGGGATTATTCACATCACCCAGAGCTTCTCTAGTGGTAGAAGACAGTCTGACCCCATTGGGATTATTCACATCACCCAGAGCTTCTCTAGTGGTAGAAGACAGTCTGACCCTATTGGGATTATTCACATCACTCAGAGCTTCTCTAGTGGTAGAAGACAGTCTGACCCCATTGGGATTATTCACATCACTCAGAGCTTCTCTAGTGGTAGAAGACAGTCTGACCCCATTGGGATTTATTCACATCACTCTGAGCTTCTGTAGTGGTAGAAGACAGTCTGACCCCATTGGGATTATTCACATCACCCAGAGCTTCTCTAGTGGTAGAAGACAGTCTGACCCCATTGGGATTATTCACATCACCCAGAGCTTCTCTAGTGGTAGAAGACAGTCTGACCCCATTGGGATGATTCACATCACCCAGAGCTTCTCTAGTGGTAGAAGACAGTCTGACCCCATTGGGATTATTCACATCACTCAGAGCTTCTCTAGTGGTAGAAGACAGTCTGACCCCATTGGGATTATTCACATCACTCAGAGCTTCTCTAGTGGTAGAAGACAGTCTGACCCCATTGGGATTTATTCACATCACTCTGAGCTTCTCTAGTGGTAGAAGACAGTCTGACTCCATTGGTATTATTCACATCACTCAGAGCTTCTCTAGTGGTAGAAGACAGTCTGACCCCATTGGGATTATTCACATCACTCAGAGCTTCTCTAGTGGTAGAAGACAGTCTGACCCCATTGGGATTATTCACATCACCCAGAGCTTCTCTAGTGGTAGAAGACAGTCTGACCCCATTGGGATGATTCACATCACCCAGAGCTTCTGTAGTGGTAGAAGACAGTCTGACCCCATTGGGATTATTCACATCACCCAGAGCTTCTCTAGTGGTAGAAGACAGTCTGACCCCATTGGGATTATTCACATCACCCAGAGCTTCTCTAGTGGTAGAAGACAGTCTGACCCCATTGGGATGATTCACATCACCCAGAGCTTCTCTAGTGGTAGAAGACAGTCTGACCCCATTGGGATTATTCACATCACTCAGAGCTTCTCTAGTGGTAGAAGACAGTCTGACCCTATTGGGATTATTCACATCACTCAGAGCTTCTCTAGTGGTAGAAGACAGTCTGACCCCATTGGGATTATTCACATCACCCAGAGCTTCTCTAGTGGTAGAAGACAGTCTGACCCCATTGGGATGATTCACATCACCCAGAGCTTCTGTAGTGGTAGAAGACAGTCTGACCCCATTGGGATTATTCACATCACCCAGAGCTTCTCTAGTGGTAGAAGACAGTCTGACCCCATTGGGATTATTCACATCACCCAGAGCTTCTCTAGTGGTAGAAGACAGTCTGACCCCATTGGGATGATTCACATCACCCAGAGCTTCTCTAGTGGTAGAAGACAGTCTGACCCCATTGGGATTATTCACATCACTCAGAGCTTCTCTAGTGGTAGAAGACAGTCTTACCCCATTGGGATTATTCACATCACTCAGAGCTTCTCTAGTGGTAGAAGACAGTCTGACCCCATTGGGATTTATTCACATCACTCTGAGCTTCTCTAGTGGTAGAAGACAGTCTGACTCCATTGGTATTATTCACATCACTCAGAGCTTCTCTAGTGGTAGAAGACAGTCTGACCCCATTGGGATTATTCACATCACTCAGAGCTTCTCTAGTGGTAGAAGACAGTCTGACCCCATTGGGATTATTCACATCGCTCAGAGATTCTCTAGTGGTAGAAGACAGTCTGACCCCATTGGGATTATTCACATCACCCAGAGCTTCTCTAGTGGTAGAAGACAGTCTGACCCCATTGGGATTATTCACATCACCCAGAGCTTCTCTAGTGGTAGAAGACAGTCTGACCCTATTGGGATTATTCACATCACTCAGAGCTTCTCTAGTGGTAGAAGACAGTCTGACCCCATTGGGATTATTCACATCACTCAGAGCTTCTCTAGTGGTAGAAGACAGTCTGACCCCATTGGGATTTATTCACATCACTCTGAGCTTCTGTAGTGGTAGAAGACAGTCTGACCCCATTGGGATTATTCACATCACCCAGAGCTTCTCTAGTGGTAGAAGACAGTCTGACCCCATTGGGATTATTCACATCACCCAGAGCTTCTCTAGTGGTAGAAGACAGTCTGACCCCATTGGGATGATTCACATCACCCAGAGCTTCTCTAGTGGTAGAAGACAGTCTGACCCCATTGGGATTATTCACATCACTCAGAGCTTCTCTAGTGGTAGAAGACAGTCTGACCCCATTGGGATTATTCACATCACTCAGAGCTTCTCTAGTGGTAGAAGACAGTCTGACCCCATTGGGATTTATTCACATCACTCTGAGCTTCTCTAGTGGTAGAAGACAGTCTGACTCCATTGGTATTATTCACATCACTCAGAGCTTCTCTAGTGGTAGAAGACAGTCTGACCCCATTGGGATTATTCACATCACTCAGAGCTTCTCTAGTGGTAGAAGACAGTCTGACCCCATTGGGATTATTCACATCACCCAGAGCTTCTCTAGTGGTAGAAGACAGTCTGACCCCATTGGGATGATTCACATCACCCAGAGCTTCTGTAGTGGTAGAAGACAGTCTGACCCCATTGGGATTATTCACATCACCCAGAGCTTCTCTAGTGGTAGAAGACAGTCTGACCCCATTGGGATTATTCACATCACCCAGAGCTTCTCTAGTGGTAGAAGACAGTCTGACCCCATTGGGATGATTCACATCACCCAGAGCTTCTCTAGTGGTAGAAGACAGTCTGACCCCATTGGGATTATTCACATCACTCAGAGCTTCTCTAGTGGTAGAAGACAGTCTGACCCTATTGGGATTATTCACATCACTCAGAGCTTCTCTAGTGGTAGAAGACAGTCTGACCCCATTGGGATTATTCACATCACCCAGAGCTTCTCTAGTGGTAGAAGACAGTCTGACCCCATTGGGATGATTCACATCACCCAGAGCTTCTGTAGTGGTAGAAGACAGTCTGACCCCATTGGGATTATTCACATCACCCAGAGCTTCTCTAGTGGTAGAAGACAGTCTGACCCCATTGGGATTATTCACATCACCCAGAGCTTCTCTAGTGGTAGAAGACAGTCTGACCCCATTGGGATGATTCACATCACCCAGAGCTTCTCTAGTGGTAGAAGACAGTCTGACCCCATTGGGATTATTCACATCACTCAGAGCTTCTCTAGTGGTAGAAGACAGTCTTACCCCATTGGGATTATTCACATCACTCAGAGCTTCTCTAGTGGTAGAAGACAGTCTGACCCCATTGGGATTTATTCACATCACTCTGAGCTTCTCTAGTGGTAGAAGACAGTCTGACTCCATTGGTATTATTCACATCACTCAGAGCTTCTCTAGTGGTAGAAGACAGTCTGACCCCATTGGGATTATTCACATCACTCAGAGCTTCTCTAGTGGTAGAAGACAGTCTGACCCCATTGGGATTATTCACATCGCTCAGAGATTCTCTAGTGGTAGAAGACAGTCTGACCCCTGAGAATTGCTGGTTTATTAACTTGATGAATGTTAGCAGAATATCCCTCTTTTCACTCATTCATTCATTTCACATGACCACTTTTTCATCTATTGTTCATAAATTGTGGACTACGGTAAGTGTTTTGACTTACTAGTGTTATTCTATTATTATGTTGTGAATGTTAGTTCTGTATTGTGGAGTTACGGCGCGCCGCTCTGTTTTGAGACAGCTTGTAATGGAGACGCAGGGAGTCAGGAAGCAGGTGTCAGGAAGCAGGAAGCAGGAGTCAGGAAGCAGGAGTCAGGAAGCAGGAAGAAGGAGTCAGGAAGCAGGTGTCAGGAAGCAGGAAGAAGGAGTCAGGAAGCAGGTGTCAGGAAGAAGGAGTTAGGAAGCAGATGTCAGGAAGCAGGAGTCAGGAAGAAGGAGTCAGGAAGAAGGAGTCAGGAAGAAGGAGTCAGGAAGCAGGTGTCAGGAAGCAGGTGTCAGGAAGCAGGTGTCAGGAAGCAGGTGTCAGGAAGCAGGAAAAAGGAAGCAGGAAGCAGGAAAAAGGAAGCAGGTGTCAGGAAGAAGGAGTCAGGAAGAAGGAGTCAGGAAGCAGGAGTCAGGAAGCAGGAAGCAGGAGTCAGGAAGCAGGAGTCAGGAAGCAGGAAGAAGGAGTCAGGAAGCAGGTGTCAGGAAGCAGGAAGAAGGAGTCAGGAAGCAGGTGTCAGGAAGAAGGAGTTAGGAAGCAGATATCAGGAAGCAGGAGTCAGGAAGCAGGAGTCAGGAAGAAGGAGTCAGGAAGAAGGAGTCAGGAAGCAGGTGTCAGGAAGCAGGTGTCAGGAAGCAGGTGTCAGGAAGCAGGTGTCAGGAAGCAGGAAAAAGGAAGCAGGAAGCAGGAAAAAGGAAGCAGGTGTCAGGAAGAAGGAGTCAGGAAGAAGGAGTCAGGAAGAAGGAGTCAGGAAGCAGGAGTCAGGAAGCAGGAAGCAGGAGTCGGGAAGCAGGAGTCGGGAAGCAGGAGTCGGGAAGCAGGAGTCGGGAAACAGGAGTCGGGAAGCAGGTGTCAGGAAGAAGGAGTCAGGAATCAGGAAACAGGAAGCAGGAAGCAGGAAGAAGGAAGAAGGAAGAAGGAGTCAGGAAGCAGGAGTCAGGAAGCAGGAAGCGGGAGTCAGGAAGCGGGAGTTAGGAAGCGGGAGTCAGGAAGCGGGAGTCAGGAAGCGGGAGTCAGGAAGCGGGAGTCAGGAAGCAGTAGTCAGGAAGCAGGAAGCAGGGTCATGAAGCAGGAGTCAGGAAGCAGGAACAGGAGTCAGGAAGAAGAAGTCAGGAAGAAGGAAGCAGGAAGCAGGAGTCAGGAAACAGGAGTCGGTAAGTAGGAAGCAGGAGTCCGGAAACAGGAGTCGGGAAGTAGGAAGCAGGAGTCGGCAAGCAGGAAGCAGGGTCATGAAGCAGGAACAGGAGTCAGGAAGAAGAAGTCAGGAAGAAGGAAGCAGGAGTCAGGAAACAGGAGTCAGGAAGTAGGAAGCAGGAGTCAGGAAGAAGTAGTCAGGAGTCAGGAAGCAGGAATCAGGAAGCAGTAGTCAGGAATCAGTAAGCAGGTGCAGTTGGTGAGTTTAATAATAACGAACATGGAGAGATACAAAACAAGAGACTCGTCTGGACAAGAGAACAGAACCAATACTACCTGATGAGTGAGGCTACAGAGAGCTAGATAAAAGGGGAGTAATCAAGATAGTGATGAAGTCCGAGTGTGCATCATGAGGGTTGCCAGGTGTGCATAATGAGGGCTGCCAGGTGTGCATAATGAGGGTTGCCAGGTGTGCATAATGAGGGTTGCCAGGTGTACATAAGGAGGGTTGCCAGGTGTACGTAATGAGGGTTTCCAGGTGTGCATAATGAGGGTTGCCAGGTGTGCGTAAAGGGGATCAATGGAACGGGGATCTAACTGTTCTGACATTGAGGAGGGCTCATAATAATGTCTGGAATGGAGTCAATGGAATGGGGATCTAGCTGTTCTAACAGGCAGGGAGGAAGGCTCATAATAATGTCTGGAATGGAGTCGATGGAACGGTATCAACCCTAGTTTACATGAAGTGGACGTCACCGTAACCCTGGATTACATGATTGGAATAACCCTGGATTACATGATTGGAATAACCCTGGATTACATGATTGGAATAACCCTGGATTGTATGAATGGAATAACCCTGTATTACATGATTGGAATAACCCTGGATTGTATGATTGGAATAACCCTGGATTGTATGATTGGAATAACCCTGGATTGTATGATTGGAATAACCCTGGATTGTATGATTGGAATAATCCTGGATTGTATGATTGGAATAACCCTGGATTGTATGATTGGAATAACCCTGGATTGTATGATTGGAATAACCCTGGATTGTATGATTGGAATAACCCTGGATTGTATGATTGGAATAACCCTGGATTGTATGATTGGAATAACCCTGGATTGTATGATTGGAATAACCCTGGATTGTATGATTGGAATAACCCTGGGTTACATGATTGGAATAACCCTGGATTGTATGATTGGAATAACCCTGGGTTACATGATTGGAATAACCCTGGATTGTATGATTGGAATAACCCTGGATTACATGATTGGAATAATCCTGGATTGTATGATTGGAATAACCCTGGATTGTATGATTGGAATAACCCTGGATTGTATGATTGGAATAACCCTGGATTGTATGATTGGAGTTACCTTGGATTGTATGATTGGAATAACCCTGGATTGTATGATTGGAATAACCCTGGATTCTATGATTGGAATAACCCTGGATTGTATGATTGGAATAACCCTGGATTGTATGATTGGAATAACCCTGGATTGTATGATTGGAGTTACCTTGGATTGTATGATTGGAATAACCCTGGGTTACATGATTGGAATAACCCTGGATTGTATGATTGGAATAACCCTGGGTTACATGATTGGAATAACCCTGGATTGTATGATTGGAATAACCCTGGATTACATGATTGGAATAACCCTGGATTACATGATTGGAATAATCCTGGATTGTATGATTGGAATAACCCTGGATTGTATGATTGGAATAATCCTGGATTGTATGATTGGAATAACCCTGGATTGTATGATTGGAATAACCCTGGATTGTATGATTGGAATAACCCTGGATTGTATGATTGGAGTTATCCTGGATGAAGAGAGGGAGGGTTGAAGGCAGGGTGGGATGAAGGGAGGGATGAAGGGAAAGAGGGCAGGAGGGTTGACGGGAGGGATGAAGGGATGAAGGGAGGGGGGTTGAAGGGAGGGAGGGTTGAAGGGAGGGAGGGAGGGATGAAGGGAGGGATGAAGGGAAAGAGGGCAGGAGGGTTGAAGGGAGGGAGGGAGGGGGGATGAAGGGAGGGTGGGATGAAGGGAGGGAGGGGGGGATGAAGGGATGAAGGCAGGGAGGGATGAAAGGAGGGAGGGTTGAAGGGAGGGAGGGGGGATGAAGGGAGGGTGGGATGAAGGGAGGGATGAAGGGAAATAGGATAGTAGGGTTGAAGGGAGGGAGGGGGGATGAAGGGAGGGAGGTTTGAAGGGAGGGAGGGATGAAGGGAGGGAGGGTTGGAGGGAAAGAGGGCAGGAGGGAGGGAGGTTTGAAGGGAGGGAGGGTTGAAGGGAGGAAGGGAGGTTTGAAGGGAGGGAGGGTTGAAGGGAGGGATGGTTGAAGGGAGGGAAGGAGGGTTGAAGGGAGGGAGAGAGGTTTGAAGGGAGGCAGGGAGGTTTGAAGGGAGGGAGGGAAGGTTGAAGGGAAGGAGGGTTGAAGGTGGGGAGGGTTGAAGGGAGGGTTGAAGGGAGAGAGGGCAGGAGGGTTGAAGGGAGGAGGGTTGAAAGGAGGGTTGAAGGGAGGCAGAATTGAAGGGAGGCAGAATTGAAGGGAGGGAGGGTTGAAGGGAGGCAGGGTTGAAGGCAGGGTTGAAGGGAGAGGGCAGGAGGGTTGAAGAGAGGCATGGTTGAAGGGAGGGTTGAAGGGAGGCAGGGTTGAAGGGAGGGTTGAAGGGAGGTAGGGTTGAAGGGAGGAAGGAAGGGAGAGAGGGCAGGAGGGTTGAAGGGAGGGAGAGAGGTTTGAAGGGAGGCAGGGAGGTTTGAAGGGAGGGAGGGAAGGTTGAAGGGAAGGAGGGTTGAAGGTGGGGAGGGTTGAAGGGAGGGTTGAAGGGAGCGAGGGCAGGAGGGTTGAAGGGAGGAGGGTTGAAAGGAGGGTTGAAGGGAGGCAGAATTGAAGGGAGGCAGAATTGAAGGGAGGGAGGGTTGAAGGGAGGCAGGGTTGAAGGCAGGGTTGAAGGGAGAGGGCAGGAGGGTTGAAGAGAGGCATGGTTGAAGGGAGGGTTGAAGGGAGGCAGGGTTGAAGGGAGGGTTGAAGGGAGGTAGGGTTGAAGGGAGGAAGGAAGGGAGAGAGGGCAGGAGGGTTGAAGGGAGGGAAGGTGCTGCTCATAGTTGTTACGGGCTGATAAAAAGGACTGCTAATTCAACACACACAGACACACAGACACAGAGACACACAGACACACAGACACACCGACACACGGTCACAGACACACCGACACACAGACACAGAGACACACAGACACACAGACACACAGACACACAGACACACAGACACAGACACACACAGACACACAGACACACCGACACAGACACAGAGACACACAGACACACAGACACCCCCAATTCCTCTCTGATCTTCAGCCTCCTCTCATCCTTCAGATTCTATCCGACAGCAGCCAACAGAGACTCCATTTCATGGTTGTGTGATTCTGTGTCTGTGTGTGTTTGTGTGTGTGGGTGCGAGTCTGTGTGTGTGTGGTGTGTGTGTGTGTGTGTGTGTGTGTGTGTGTGTGTGTGTGTGTGTGTGTGTGTGTGTGTGTGTGTGTGTGTGTGTGTGTGTGTGTGTGTGTGTGTGTGGTATGTGAGTCCGTGTGAGTGTGTGTGTGGTATGTGAGTGTGTGTGTGAGTCCGTGTGAGTGTGTGTGTGGTATGTGAGTCCGTGTGAGTGTGTGTGTGTGTTCACTTTGCTCCAGCTTGTCCTGTTCATGTCCTCTGTTCTTTTATATGAATAACCTCCAGTGTATAACATCTTCTGATAAGGAAACTGTTTTATGTGAAATGGGATTTAAAGACTCCAGCCTGTCGGTCGATTTTTACTCCACAATTCTGCTCTGGAGTTAGAGTGAGTCCCAAATAGAACCCTGTTCCATATATAGCACACTACAAGGCAAGGAGGGCCCTGGACAAAGCTAGTGTACTATGGAATAGTGTGCCATTTGGGAGTGGGTTGTATTCTCCAGTGCTCCTACTGTCTCTGTCTGTATTCCAGGTAGCCCAGTGCCATCAGACAATGCCATCAAGCCGGAAGAGGAGACGTTTGGGGTGAGTTTATAATGACACAGGGTCTATCTCAAATAGCACACTAATCCCTACATAGGGCACTACTTTAGACCACAGTCCATAGGGCTCTGTTCAAAAGTAGTGTAGTGTCTCCTGGTTTCCACAGTACTGGGGCTGGCTAGAATCACCTGTCTCTCTGTCTGTCTCCTGGTGTCCACAGTACTGGGGCTGGCTAGAATCACCTGTCTCTCTCCTAACCTGTCTGTCTGTCTCCTAACCTGTCTGTCTGTCTCCTAACCTGTCTGTCTGTCTCCTAACCTGCCTGTCTGTCTCCTAACCTGTCTGTCTGTCTCCAGGTGTCGATAGCAGTAGGTCTGGCTGGTTTCACCAGTCTGTCTGTCTCCTAACCTGTCTGTCTGTCTGTCTGTCTGTCTGTCTCCTAACCTGTCTGTCTGTCTCCTAACCTGTCTGTCTGTCTCCTAACCTGTCTGTCTGTCTCCAGGTGTCGATAGCAATAGGTCTGGCTGGTTTCACCAGTCTGTCTGTCTCCTAACCTGTCTGTCTGTCTCTTAACCTGTCTGTCTGTCTCCTAACCTGTCTGTCTGTCTCCAGGTGTCGATAGCAATAGGTCTGACTGGTTTCACCAGTCTGTCTGTCTCCTAACCTGTCTGTCTGTCTCCTAACCTGTCTGTCTGTCTCCTAACCTGTCTGTCTGTCTCCAGGTGTCGATAGCAATAGGTCTGGCTGGTTTCACCAGTGTTCTCCTCATCGTCCTCTTCATTCTCATCAACAAATATGGCCGACACAACAAGTTTGGATTGAAGGGTAAGTCATAGTGCACTACATGACCAAACGTATGTGGACACCTGCTCCTCCAACATCTCATTCCATAAATCATGGGCATTAATTAAAGTTAAATACAAAAAATAAAAAAATATGGAGTTGGTCGCCCTTTTGTTGCTATAACAGCCTCCACTCTTCTGGGAAGGCTTTCCACTAGATGTAGGATCATTGTTGCTATAACAGCCTCTACTCTTCTGGGAAGGCTTTCCACTAGATCATAGAACATTGCAGCTGGGACTTCCATTCAGTCACAAGAGCATTAGTGAAGTCTGGCACTGATGTTGGGTGATTAGTCCTGGCTCATCCCCAAAGGTGTTCGATGGGGTTGAGGTCAGGGCTTTGTGTAGGCCAGTCAAGTTCTTCCACGCTGATCTCGACAAACCATTTCTGTATGGATCTTGATTTGTGCACGTTGGCATTTCTGGAACAGCATGCTGAAACAGGACAGGGCCTTCCTCAAACTGTTCCCACAAAGTTGGAAGCACAGAATTGTCTAGAATGTCACTGTATGCTGCAGCGTTAAGATTTCCCTTCACTGGAACTGAGGGGCCCGAACCATGAAAAATGGCCCCAGACTCCTTACTCCTCCTCCACCAAACTTTTATTTTTTAAAATTTGATTTAACCTTTATTTAAGCAGGTAGGCCAGTTGAGAACAAGTTCTCATTTACAACTGCGACCTGGCCAAGAATAAAGCAAAGCAGTTCGACACAAACAACAACAGCAGAGTTACACATGGAATAAACAAAGTGGCCAGCTGGTAGACTGGGGTCTGACTGGCCAGCTGGTAGACTGGGGTCTGACTGGGACCTGACTGGGGTCTGACTGGGACCTGACTGGGACCTGACTGGGACCTGACTGGGGTCTGTCTCTCCGGTTGTCAGCGTCGCTGCATCACCTTCAGAAGAAAGTCGGTGGGTAAAACCCTTTTCTATATTCAGCAATATGTTTTGGACAAATGTTGCAGGGCCCAGATAACGATTATGGACAGGACCCACGATCAGATCTAGTAGCAATGGTGGAAAAGAGTAAAAATCAATTTTCCCTTCTGGCTGCGAAAAACAACTAGAAGGAAAGCTTCTTCTTTTAATCAATGATTCATTTTTTTTGTGGGAGATTAAAATGTATCTTTGACATATTCTGAAAGTTACGAAGCATGCGGCCAATTCTATTATTTCCAGTTTGGCCATAATAATAACTGTTAAAGCTTCTGCCATTTCTAAGCTGGCTTTGGTCTCTGCATCTCCCTTTCCTTCTGCCTCCAACTCTCTCTCATGTTTTGCCCTCTACATCCCTTTCCTTTCCTTCTGCCTCCAACTCTCTCTCATGTTTTGCCCTCTACATCCCTTTCCTTTCCTTCTGCCTCCAACTCTCTCTCATGTTTTGCCCTCTACATCTTGACATTTGGAACGGAACTAGTTTCATATTTTTTATAGTATAGAGTCTATTGACGTACCGGTGCGTCAATCTAAGTAACATAATTTATAAAAACATTTATGTCTGTCAGTTTAATAAGCTGGAGATGCCTTTTCTGCATGGGCTGTGTCTCAATACACAGCATCCTCCTGTCGCCCTTCCGTATCTGAGGTGGAAAGAGTCAGATTTATACCGCTGTTCATCAGACCGGTAGACATCCTGAAAACGTCTGTAGCATCCTAACGGTTTGGCCAACAAATTAATACGGTGTGCTCCGTTTTGCTGTATGACCTCCACGAGTGACTTGTCTGAAGTCCTTATGTTCTCCGTTGTGCTGTATGACCTCCACGAGTGACTCGTCTGAAGTCCGTATGTTCTCCGTTGTGCTGTATGACCTCCACGAGTGACTCGTCTGAAGTCCGTATGTTCTCCGTTGTGCTGTATGACCTCCACGAGTGACTCGTCTGTTGTCCGTATATTCTCCGTTGTGCTGTATGACCTCCACGAGTGACTCGTCTGAAGTCCGTATATTCTCCGTTGTGCTGTATGACCTCCACGAGTGACTCGTCTGAAGTCCGTATATTCTCCGTTGTGCTGTATGACCTCCACGAGTGACTCGTCTGAAGTCGGTAACGCCGACGTGTCAACTTTTGTCTGAGGTGTCTGAACTGTTTTACCCCACTGTAAGAAGGGGAGACTCTCACCAACACGACGGTGTTCTCCGTTTCGTTCTATTTCCCCCACCAGTGTTATGGGACTGGTCTGAAGGTAACCCTGACAAAATAATGGAAGAACGAAGGTCGTTTTGTGCCAACAACAACAAGGGGTTAAATGTATCTAAACATTTATAAACATTTCCTGAGCTTTCTTATATCTCCTAGATATATGACATACACTTCAAAAACATTTGTAACAATGATGCTGGGAGTCAGGAAGCAGGAGTCAGGAAGCAGGAGTCAGGAAGCAGGAGTCAGGAAGCAGGAGTCAGGAAGCAGGAAGACGGTGCAGTTGGTGAGTTTAATAATAAAGAACAGAGCGATACAAAACAAGAGATGAATCTTGACATGAACACAGAACCAATACTGTCTGTAGAGTGATGTTAGGGAGGGGACATGAACCAATACTATCTGTAGAGTGATGTTAGGGAGGGGACATAAACTCAGAACCAATACTGTCTGTAGAGTGATGTTAGGGAGGGGACATGAACCAATACTGTCTGTAGAGTGATGTTAGGTACGGGACATGAACACAGAACCAATACTGTCTGTAGAGTGATGTTAGGGAGGGGACATGAACCAATACTGTCTGTAGAGTGACGTTAGGGACGTGAAATGAACTCAGAACCAATACTGTCTGTAGAGTGATACTAGGGAGGGGACATGAACCACTACTGTCTGTAGAGTGATGTTAGGGAGGGGAAATGAACCAATACTGTCTGTAGAGTGATGTTAGGGAGTGGACATGAACCAACACTGTCTAGTGATACTAGGGAGTGGACATGAACACAGAACCAACACTGTCTGTAGAGTGATACTAGCGAGAGGACATTAACCAATACTGTCTGTAGAGTGATGTTAGGGAGGGGACATGAACCAATACTGTCTGTAGAGTGATGTTAGGGAGTGGACATGAACCAACACTGTCTAGTGATACTAGGGAGTGGACATGAACACAGAACCAATACTGTCTGTAGAGTGATGTTAGGGAGGGGACATGAACTCAGAACCAATACTGTCTGTAGTGATACTAGGGAGGGGACATGAACCAATATTGTCTGTAGAGTGATGTTAGGGAGGGGACATAAACTCAGAACCAATACTGTCTGTAGAGTGATGTTAGGGAGGGGACATGAACCAATACTGTCTGTAGAGTGATGTTAGGTACGGGACATGAACACAGAACCAATACTGTCTGTAGAGTGATGTTAGGGAGGGGACATGAACCAATACTGTCTGTAGAGTGACGTTAGGGACGTGAAATGAACTCAGAACCAATACTGTCTGTAGAGTGATACTAGGGAGGGGACATGAACCACTACTGTCTGTAGAGTGATGTTAGGGAGGGGAAATGAACCAATACTGTCTGTAGAGTGATGTTAGGGAGTGGACATGAACCAACACTGTCTAGTGATACTAGGGAGTGGACATGAACACAGAACCAACACTGTCTGTAGAGTGATACTAGCGAGAGGACATTAACCAATACTGTCTGTAGAGTGATGTTAGGGAGGGGACATGAACCAATACTGTCTGTAGAGTGATGTTAGGGAGTGGACATGAACCAACACTGTCTAGTGATACTAGGGAGTGGACATGAACACAGAACCAATACTGTCTGTAGAGTGATGTTAGGGAGGGGACATGAACTCAGAACCAATACTGTCTGTAGTGATACTAGGGAGGGGACATGAACCAATATTGTCTGTAGAGTGATGTTAGGGAGGGGACATGAACTCAGAACCAATACTGTCTGTAGTGATACTAGGGAGGGGACATGAACCAATACTGTCTGGAGAGTGATGTTAGGGAGGGAACATGAACCAATACTGTCTGTAGAGTGATGTTAGGGAGGGGACATGAACCAATATTGTCTGTAGTGATACTAGGGAGGGGACATGAACACAGAACCAATACTGTCTGTGGAGGTACTAGGGATGGGACATGAACCAATACTGTCTGTAGTGTGATGTTATGGAGGTGACATGAACACAGAACCAATACTGTCTGTAGTGATACTAGGGAGGGGGACATGAACCAATACTGTCTGTAGAGGGATGTTAGGGAGGGGACATGAACACAGAACCAATACTGTCTGTAGTGATACTAGGGAGGGGACATGAACACAGAACCAATACTGTCTGTAGAGTGATGTTAGGGAGGGGACATGAACTCAGAACCAATACTGTCTGTAGTGATACTAGGGAGGGGACATGAACCAATATTGTCTGTAGAGTGATGTTAGGGAGGGGACATGAACTCAGAACCAATACTGTCTGTAGTGATACTAGGGAGGGGACATGAACCAATACTGTCTGGAGAGTGATGTTAGGGAGGGAACATGAACCAATACTGTCTGTAGAGTGATGTTAGGGAGGGGACATGAACCAATATTGTCTGTAGTGATACTAGGGAGGGGACATGAACACAGAACCAATACTGTCTGTGGAGGTACTAGGGATGGGACATGAACCAATACTGTCTGTAGTGTGATGTTATGGAGGTGACATGAACACAGAACCAATACTGTCTGTAGTGATACTAGGGAGGGGGACATGAACCAATACTGTCTGTAGAGGGATGTTAGGGAGGGGACATGAACACAGAACCAATACTGTCTGTAGTGATACTAGGGAGGGGACATGAACACAGAACCAATACTGTCTGTAGTGATACTAGGGACGGGACATGAACCAATACTGTCTGTTGTGATACTAGGGAGGGGACATGAACCAATACTGTCTGTAGTGATACTAGGGAGGGGACATGAACCAATACTGTCTGTTGTGATACTAGGGAGGGGACATGAACCAATACTGTCTGTTGTGATACTAGGGAGGGGACATGACCACTGAACCGAAACTGAGACCGCCCCCAGCAGCTTACACTCGTAAGAATGTTTACGTATTTAACCTATCATGAGTAACAACTGACTGCCTTCCCAATCTTCCTCAGTTTCCCACTACCTTTTGTTCTCCCTTTCTACAGTTGTTTCCCATATCTTGTTTCAGTGTTTGAAGACCTAGATCTCCCAGTAGAATGTATTGCATATCAGAAACTGAAAGGCTGTCAGCAATAATCTCCACAATACACCCAGTCTGTTGTCCTTGTTCCAGGAATACAGCATTATTTTACAGCACATGTAATAACGGTGAACAGGACTAAGGCCCTCATTGATTGGTAGTGTTTCTGACTAGCCCTGTATATTTTCATTCTACTATACATTGATTGGTAGTGTTTATCTCTGCTATCCCTGTCCCTCCTTGCCTTCTCACCCCCTTCTCCCTCCCCTTCCTCTGTCCCCCCCATATTGTGTCTCACTTCCACTAGGAATGGTGAGGCTGATTCCACTTGTTCAGCTTGATAATTAGTGACAATTAGTGACAAAGTAATTTACTTACTCAAGGAAGCTCATTGAGCAAATGGTGCCAATTTTAACTCTGGATGCTAATGTACCCAGAAATGCGTAAAAAAAGCACCAAACCCCCATTATAGACCAGCCGTTTACTACTGAGAGGAGGAGGAGGAGGAGAGGAGAGGAGGCATGGAGGAGGAGGAGAGGAGGAGGCATTGAGGACGAGGAGAGGAGGAGGCGAGGAGGAGGAGGAGGAGAGGAGAGGAGGAGGTATGGAGGAGGAGGAGAGGAGGAGGCATGGGAGAGGAGAGGAGGAGACATGGAGGAGGCATGGAGGAGGAGGAGAGTAGGAGACATGGATGAGAGGAGAGTGGAGGGGGAGGAGGAGACATGGAGGATGAGGAGACATGGAGGACGAGGAGAGAGGAGAGGAGGAGGCATGGAGGAGGAGGAGAGTTCTGACTGACTGTTGGTCTTTGCTCTCTCTCTCTCAACCTGAGGTGGTGGAACTTTACTCAGCCTTAATGTAGACCCTTGGTTCAACCCATTTGGTCAGCACTCCCCTGTAAAACCCTTGGTTCAACCCATTTGGTCAGCACTCCCCTGTAAACCCTTGGTTCAACACTCCCCTGTAAACCCTTGGTTCAACCCATTTGGTCAGCACTCCCCTGTAAACCCTTGGTTCAACCCATTTGATCAGCACTCCCCTGTAAACCCTTGGTTCAACCCATTTGATCAGCACTCCCCTGTAAACCCTTGGTTCAACCCATTTGATCAGCACTCCCCTGTAGACCCTTGGTTCAACCCATTTGGTCAGCACTCCCCTGTAAACCCTTGGTTCAACCCATTTGATCAGCACTCCCCTGTAAACCCTTGGTTCAACTCATTTGATCAGCACTCCCCTGTAGACCCTTGGTTCAACCCATTTGATCAGCACTCCCCTGTAAACCCTTGGTTCAACCCATTTGATCAGCACTCCCCTGTAGACCCTTGGTTCAACCCATTTGATCAGCACTCCCCTGTAGACCCTTGGTTCAACCCATTTGGTCAGCACTCCCCTGTAAACCCTTGGTTCAACCCATTTGATCAGCACTCCCCTGTAAACCCTTGGTTCAACTCATTTGATCAGCACTCCCCTGTAGACCCTTGGTTCAACCCATTTGATCAGCACTCCCCTGTAAACCCTTGGTTCAACCCATTTGATCAGCACTCCCCTGTAGACCCTTGGTTCAACCCATTTGGTCAGCACTCCCCTGTAAACCCTTGGTTCAACCCATTTGATCAGCACTCCCCTGTAAACCCTTGGTTCAACTCATTTGATCAGCACTCCCCTGTAGACCCTTGGTTCAACCCATTTGATCAGCACTCCCCTGTAAACCCTTGGTTCAACCCATTTGATCAGCACTCCCCTGTAAACCATTGGTTCAACCCATTTGATCAGCACTCCCCTGTAAACCCTTGGTTCAACTCATTTGATCAGAACTCCCCTGTAGACCCTTGGTTCAACCCATTTGATCAGCACTCCCCTGTAAACCCTTGGTTCAACCCATTTGATCAGCACTCCCCTGTAAACCCTTGGTTCAACCCATTTGATCAGCACTCCCCTGTAGACCCTTGGTTCAACCCATTTGATCAGCACTCCCCTGTAAACCCTTGGTTCAACCCATTTGATCAGCACTCCCCTGTAAACCCTTGGTTCAACCCATTTGATCAGCACTCCCCTGTAGACCCTTGGTTCAACCCATTTGGTCAACACTCCCCTGTAAACCCTTGGTTCAACCCATTTGATCAGCACTCCCCTGTAAACCCTTGGTTCAACCC
Source organism: Oncorhynchus mykiss (assembly GCF_013265735.2). Lineage (NCBI taxonomy): Eukaryota > Metazoa > Chordata > Actinopteri > Salmoniformes > Salmonidae > Oncorhynchus > Oncorhynchus mykiss. The sequence goes on along the minus strand of NC_048570.1, from coordinate 100,590,774 downwards.
ATTTGATCAGCACTCCCCTGTAAACCCTTGGTTCAACCCATTTGATCAGCACTCCCCTGTAAACCCTTGGTTCAACCCATTTGATCAGCACTCCCCTGTAGACCCTTGGTTCAACCCATTTGATCAACACTCCCCTGTAAACCCTTGGTTCAACCCATTTGATCAGCACTCCCATTTAAACCCTTGGTTCAACCCATTTGATCAGCACTCCCCTGTAAACCCTTGGTTCAACTCATTTGATCAGCACTCCCCTGTAAACCCTTGGTTCAACCCATTTGATCAGCACTCCCCTGTAAACCCTTAGTTCAACCCATTTGGTCATAACTCACCTTAATGTATATACAAATATACAGTACTATTTCACAGCTTAATGTGTCCTACACAGTTCCACAACAATATACAGTACTATTTCACAGCTTAATGTGTCCTACACAGTTCCACAACAATATACAGTACTATTTCACAGCTTAATGTGTCCTACACAGTTCCACAACAATATACAGTACTATTTCACAGCTTAATGTGTCCTACACAGTTCCACAACAATATCCAGTACTATTTCACAGCTTAATGTGTCCTACACAGTTCCACAACAATATCCAGTACTATTTCACAGCTTAATGTGTCCTACACAGTTCCACAACAATATACAGTACTATTTCACAGCTTAATGTGTCCTACACAGTTCCACAACAATATACAGTACTATTTCACAGCTTAATGTGTCCTACACAGTTCCACAACAATATCCAGTACTATTTCACAGCTTAATGTGTCCTACACAGTTCCACAACAATATCCAGTACTATTTCACAGCTTAATGTGTCCTACACAGTTCCACAACAATATACAGTACTATTTCACAGCTTAATGTGTCCTACACAGTTCCACAACAATATCCAGTACTATTTCACAGCTTAATGTGTCCTACACAGTTCCACAACAATATCCAGTACTATTTCACAGCTTAATGTGTCCTACACAGTTCCACAACAATATCCATTACTATTTCACAGCTTAATGTGTCCTACACAGTTCCACAACAATATCCAGTACTATTTCACAGCTTAATGTGTCCTACACAGTTCCACAACAATATCCAGTACTATTTCACAGCTTAATGTGTCCTACACAGTTCCACAACAATATCCAGTACTATTTCACAGCTTAATGTGTCCTACACAGTTCCACAACAATATCCAGTACTATTTCACAGCTTAATGTGTCCTACACAGTTCCACAACAATATACAGTACTATTTCACAGCTTAATGTGTCCTACACAGTTCCACAACAATATCCAGTACTATTTCACATCTTAATGTGTTTTTCTGATTGCCTACTGTAATGCATCACCACTTACAGTATATGTTTTTGCTGTTTGTAACACAGGAAAAGGGGTTTATCGATACATCTCCGTTTGGGATAGATAACCTTTTGTGTTATTTTTTAGTGTGTTCCAATTGTCCCAGAAGTGATTAGATTCTCTGGTTTCTTCATTACATTGAGCTGAGGTGCCGTTCCTTCTTTTTCCGTATTTCTGTGTTCTCGTATTGTTAAAGGGATTCACCATAGCTAAGAAGTAGACTCGGGTTTTCTGGGTCTCTATGTTTTTGGTTGGACAGGTTTCTAAATTTCCTTTATCATTGTTAATTTTCTTAGATTGTCTGCTTGACATTTAAAAATGTATTTGGGCATTTACCTCACGACAGGTCAAATATTTTTTTGAACCATTATGGCAAGTCAGTTAAGATCAGATTCTTATTTTCAATGTCAGCCGAGGAACAGTGGGTTAACTCCCTTGTTCAGGGGCAGCACGACAGATTTTCACCTTGTCAACTCGGGGATTCGATCTTGCAACCTTTCGGCTACTAGTCCAACGCTCTAACCACTAGGCTACCTGCCACCCTATGCTGTTTAGGTTTTCTACTGCCCTGTTTACACCTTCACTATTACAGTGAAATGTTTTGTCCAGGAAATTGTCTAAAAGGGATTGAATGTGTTGCCTAATTGTTTTTTGGTAGGTTTCCCTACTACTTTCCTTCCATCTATCGCATTTCTTAATATTGTTTCGTTCCTTTGGCTTTGATGCCTCATGATTGAGTATTGCTCTGTTCAGGTAAACTTGTGATTTTGCTGTGATCTGATAGGGGTGTCTGTGGGCTGACTATGAATGCTCTGAGAGGCTCTTGTTCAGGTAAGGGATTACCCCCTGAAATGGACAAAAATGAATGGGAACATATTGCCATTGGACGAAACATATACACAATTTCAAATATCACTCAATTGGACTGCAGTTCATTCAAACCATATTGCAAATGGCATATGGCAAATGCCATACAAGTGTCATACATCAAAAATCCCAAAGATGGCGAGCGCGCTCAACCGTTAATTTTCATATTGCAAATGGACATCAAGTCAAGACCCAAGTGTCAAATTTTGAAAATGTGAAAAATAAAAAAATAAAAAATGTATCACCCTCAAAAAAAGTGCTTTTTGGATCGTTTTTCAAAATTCTTTAATTTTTTTGGTACATTATACATGTATAAGAACTGTATGATCATACCTTAGTCATATATTATTGTCATATTATTTTTTCTTGGCCATAAGGCATATGTTTTGTCCATTTGCAATATGATATCATAGGAAGTCATAAGTCAGTCAAAAGTCAGTGAACCATTGCCAAATGCCATAAGAAATGTCGAAATGCAATATGAACGTATTGAAAGTGCCAGATCAGGATGTTATGTCCATTTGCCATATATGATCATAGGAAATCGGTTTCAAAACCCAGAAGTCAGTGAACCATGTCCAAATGGCATTTATACTGCCCAGATGATATATATCACTATGTTAACCTTTCAAGCGTAACCCCCCCATAACAGCCAGTGAAAGTGCAGGGCACCTAATTCAAAACAACAAAAATCTCATAATTAAATTTACACCATTTTAAAGATACAATTCTCTTCAATCCAGGCACAGTGTCTGATTTCAAAAAGGATTTACAGCAAAAGCACCACAAACAATTATGTTAGGTCACCACCAAGCCACAGAAAACACAGCCGTTTTTTTCAGCCAAAGAGAGGAGTCACAAAAAGCAGAAATAGAGATAAAATTCATCACTAACCTTTGATGATCTTCATCAAAACACACTCATAGGACTTCATGTTACACAATACATGTATGTTTTGTTTGATAAAGTTCATATAAAAAAATCTGAGTTTACATTGGCACGTTACGTTCGGTAGTTCTAAAACATGAGGTGATAATGCAGATCAACAACAAGTGGGACACAATCATGAAGTGGAACGACATTTATTGGATATTTCAAACTTGTTTAACTTGTCCCACTTGTTGTTGATTCTTCACAAAAAAATACAGTTTTATATCTTTATGTTTGAAGCCTGAAATGTGGCAAAAGGTCACAAAGTTCAAGGGGGCCGAATACTTTCGCAAGGCACTGTATCTTCAATGGGGGCTGAGTTGAAAAACTACAAATCTCAGATTTCCCACTTCCTGGTTGGATTTTTCTCAGGTTTTCACCTACCATATGAGTTCTGTTATACTCACAGACATCATTCAAACAGTTTTAGAAACTTCAGAGTGTGTTCTATTCAATACTAATAAGAATATGCATAAATTGGCATCTGGGACAGAGTAGGAGGCAGTTCACTCTGGGCACGCTATTCATCCAAAAGTGAAAATGCTGCCCCCTATTCCAAAAAGGTTAAGCCCTGAATAAACCTAGGTCTATTTGTCATGCATGGTGAGAAAGAAGTGGGACTCTGTCGTCTTTTAACGATTTTTTGAAAAACGTCCAAAATGACCAGGGGCGCACCCTATTGGATGGGCACGGGTGGTGGGTGCTCCCTACCCAGCCGTGGACCCCTTGCACCCTCCTAAAGGTATTCAAAACCATTTTTAAAATGTTCTCCTTGTAACTCGTTCCAATCACCAGGCGCACGGCTGTCCATTTGCAATATGTTTCAATGTGCATTTACCATCACGAATTTGACATGCTCAAAAATACTGCAGAAATGCGAAATTGACTGGCCCAATGAACTTAGGATGGCCGGGCACTGAAGGTGGTTCCTCTCCATCGCTCGTTGTGTTGATTTCGTCATGTCCATTTTGTGATGTTTTTTCAATGTCGAATCTTATTGCAAATGTACAAAAGTCAGCCAGCAAGTCAGCATCCATCAGTCAATAAGATATCATTCTGACACCAAACGGATGCAAACTGACACCAAACCAACTTGGTCCAACTTGGTTAGAAGCCAAATATCACATATTTCAGAGCAGGTCCAAAATTCGCAGCGTCTTCTGTTTAAATTCACTCCGGATGAAAAGTGTGCCCAAACTAAACTTCCTGCTACTCAGGCCCAGAAGCTAGGATATGCATATTTGGATAGAAAACACTCTACAGTTTCCAAAACTGTTAAAAATAATGTATGTGAGTATAACAGAGCTGATATGGCAGGCGAAAACCTGAGAAAAATACAGGATGTGCGATTTATTTTGTAGTTTTCTATTGAATGCCATTACAGTATCCATTGACTTAGGACTCAAATTGCACTCCCTATGGCTTCCACTAGATGTCAAGAGTCTTTAGAAATTGTTTCAGGCTTGTATTCGAATAAGACCAGTCTGACCAGTATCCCAGAGCTTTTTAAAGCGCACGACAGAGAGCACGACTTTCTTGTTTTCTTTTTAAATTGACGAAGCTTTTGCCCGGTTGAAATGTTATTGATTATTATGACTAAAAACAACATGAGGATTGATTATAAACATCGTTTGACATGTTTTTACGAACTTTACTGATGCTTTTCGGATTTTTCGTCTGTTTGATGTGACTGCCTTTGAGCCTGTGGATTACTGAACAAAACTGAGGTTTATTGAGTAAATGGGATTCTTGTGAGTGTAACCATATGAAGATCATCAAAGGTAAGAGATTAAGTGTATCACTATTTCTGACTTGTGTAACTCCTCAACTTGGCTGGTAACTGTTTGTAATGATTTGTCTTCTGGGCGCTGTTCTCAGATAATCGCATGGTATGCTTTCGCCGTAAAGCCTTTTTTGAAATCTAACACCGTGGTTGGATTAACAAGAAGGTGATCTTTAAACCGATGTATAACACTTGTATGTTTTATGAATTTTTATAATGAGTATTTCTGTTTTTGAATTTGGCGCTCTGCAATTTCACTGGATGTTGGCCAGGTGGTACGGTAGTGTCCCACCCTCCCTAGAGAGGTTAAAACATAATAAAAACATAAAACACGTAGTTACGTTTTAGCTGCGGGTCCAGTTCTGACATTGTGTAGGCCTAACTGAGGCGACCCCGAAACCCGAGTTTCAGCTTGATAGGTCATTCGAAGCCGAGCAGCAACCTTAATTGGTGCTGAAAATCCACTTTTCCCGGGCGTTGCTATGGGGTCCTTGAATGAGCTATCGGACAGAAACATTGGGGTCCGTCTCTATGGGCTGAGGCGGTGCACCCACTCATACAACTCTGGGACTTTTCTAAATGACGTCATTTTCGTGATGGTAAAAATTAATTGAAGTTATTGCAAATGTACAAGGCTGTTTCTTGGTCTGAGAACTTTCTAGAGCCACATAACTCACCACGCACTATCGACTTGAACTCTAGAACAGGTTTCTAAAGTGTCAGAGCTCTAGGTCTGACGGTTCTTTGATAATTCGAAAAAACAACTATTGCAGGCTCTGTGTCTCTAAGCCCCACACTGTGTCACTCCATCCTTGCTATATGTGTGTGTGTGTGTGTGTGTGTGTGTGTGTGTGCGTTTTTTTTTGGAAATATGATGGGAGAAATGACTGATTTACAGTTCATGAGGGTTGCCTAATCACACATATGAAGTTTTGGAAAGAGCTGACCTTTTAAACCCTTCGAAACAGCCTCTATGACCCCAATTTAAGGCACTTCCGGTTGACACAGGAAGCTGAAAGTAAACACATATCCTCCTTGGGGTAGGCTCTGACAAAATATTGAGCTTTAAGTCTTTACATTAAGAACTGACTGATTTACAGAGGGTTGAATGAGTGTGTGTTATTTCAGAAAATCACAAATTTCGCAGCGCTCCGAACCCACCTTAACGGATTCGTTTGAACACGCTGCAACTGGATCTAACACATTTCATTGACCATCACCAATTGTACATTGTACGATTTCTCGTAAATTACAAAAAATAAATGGCTGATTCTTTTTTTCCTGACATCGTAGGTTCATGTACTTTGATGTGAGCCGGTCAAATTAGCACTTTATTTTCATTTTTGACCTTTAATCCCAGAAAAATGGACTTAACTCAAAAAGCGTTGAGGCCTCAACATCATCTTGTTTCTGGGCTAACAGCCCATTAGTCCAAACCTATGCTCACCAAGTTTAATCTTCGAAGTCTTTTCCATTTAGGAGAAATGGCCATGTCGTGATTGGTGATGTTTTGTACATTTGCAATAAGATTCCATACACCATCGGGTGGAATTTACCGTGACAGAGGAAAAATGACCAACATTTAAAAAAATTGTAAAACGGAAACCGAATGTCCGAGAGACTTCGTTTGACTTCCCGGAAGATCTAGCTCTGGTGCATGGCCTGCCACCATCGGCAATTTTTTAAAAGCATTCACGGACGCCTAGTAAGGGACTTTACATTTGCAATATGGAGATTCTCATCGATTATACAGCAAATGCCGAAAAGTGCCCTTCATGTATAGAGGACTTCTGACCAGGGGCTATAGGGCTCTGGTCACATGACTTCCTGTTCTCTTCATAGTGGAGGACTGCTAAATAATATTCAGGTGTTAACTCCAACAAACACAAGTCACAACTTCTATAGGAGGGTTTTGTCTCTGAGAAATACTCACTCTAAAGCCAACAACTACAACTGTAAAACAGTGTCTCTCACACCGCAGTCTGACTTCCTGCTAAGGGACAGAACTTGACTGGAGAAAGTTGCACTGTTTCATTGTGTGTGTTTCTTTAGAGTACATCAGAGTTGATCTGATGGAAGACCTCTGCTCTTAGTCTGCTTCCCAGATGGCACCCTATCCTCTGCATTACCTTGGACCGGCGCCCTGGTTAAAAGTAGTGCACTGAATACGGTGCAAATTGGGACACAAGCTTAGATATATTCTACTGGAGATATGCTGTCTCAGAACCCAATTCACAGCTACTGCATCTTATAAAACTCCTTCCAGAGACCACAGGGAGGTTTTCTTCAGCGTCAGGTAGCATTGATCCAGTCTGCAGGATGTTATCACTCAACAGCCCAACTTCTCCTGTTCTCCCATCCTCCCTTTACCTCTTCTCTGTAATCTGGCCCTCCCAGGGAGACATTTCTGAGTGGGTTCTGAGTTGGGAGCCAGACAGAAACGTAGTGCTGTAGCATTGTGCAGAGCTGGACAAAAATATTATATATAGGAAATAGGTTGCGATTTGGGATGTAACCTCTGAGTGTGTAGTGGAGCCGTAGTGCTCATAGTTCAGAGAACTGAAACTTTTCAAATGATCAAACTCCTTCCAGAGACCACAGGGAGGTTTTTATCAGACGCCAGGTAGCATTGATGCAGTCTGCAGGATGTTGACTACTTTGACCAGAGCCAATAAGGTACTATTGGACCCAGAACATCTACAGCCTCTGATTGTGAGTGGGTATTGGACCCAGAATATCTACAGCCTCTGATTGTGAGTGGGTATTGGACCCAGGCCGTCTACAGCCTCTGATTGTGAGTGGGTATTGGACCCAGAACATCTACAGCCTCTGATTGTGAGTGGGTATTGGACCCAGAACATCTACAGCCTCTGATTGTGAGTGGGTATTGGACCCAGAACATCTACAGCCTCTGATTGTGAGTGGGTATTGGACCCAGAACATCTAAAGCCTCTGATTGTGAGTGGGTATTGACCCAGGCCATCCACAGCCTCTGATTGTGAGTGGGTAATGGACCCAGGCCATCCACAGCCTCTGATTGTGAGTGGGTAATGGACCCAGGCCATCTACAGCCTCTGATTGTGAGTGGGTATTGGACCCAGAACATCTACAGCCTCTGATTGTGAGTGGGTATTGGACCCAGGCCGTCTACAGCCTCTGATTGTGAGTGGGTCATGGACCCAGGCCACCTACAGCCTCTGATTGTGAGTGGGTATTGGACCCAGAACATCTACAGCCTCTGATTGTGAGTGGGTAATGGACCCAGACCGTCCACAGCCTCTGATTGTGAGTGGGTCATGGACCCAGGCCGTCTACAGCCTCTGATTGTGAGTGTGTTTTGAACCAGGCCGTCTACAGCCTCTGATTGTGAGTGGGTATTGAACTAGGCCATCTATAGCCTCTGATTGTGTTTTGGGTATTGGATCCAGGCCATCTACAGCCTCTGATTGTGAGTTGGTATTGGATCCAGGCAAACTACAGCCTCTAATTGTGATTGGGTATTGGATCCTGGCCATCTACAGCCTCTGATTGTGATTGGGTATTGAACTAGGCCATCTACAGCCTCTGATTGTGAGTTGGTATTGGATCCAGGCCATCTACAGCCTCTGATTGTGAGTGAGTAATGGACCCAGGCCGTCTACAGCCTCTGATTGTGAGTGTGTTTTGACCCAGGCCGTCCACATCCCAGAGGCCACTGCTGTCGATCAGATCTCTTTTTATTCTATGCCAGGGCTTCTTTAATACATCAGATGTTTTCTCCTATTCATCATCCTTTTCTCAAGTGGCTGAATCTTCAGACAGAACCTCAAGTGGTTTAAAATGGTCACTTCACATAACGCCCAGGAGACTGACGTCGTTCTATCACCTCTCTGAACTGGAGGGTTGAGATGCTGGCCCTGATGATAGGATTACGACCTAAATGTCACCCTATTCTCTACATAGTGCACTACTTACGATGGGACTCTGGTCATAAGTAGTGCACTATTTTCAGTAGGGAATAGGGTGAATGTTTGGGACGTAAATGAGGACTGTATGACTGGATCTATATGATTATTTACTCAGTTGTCAAGGTGACGAGAAGGCTATACCTTGTGGTTGAATCAGCTCCAATATCATTCTGTCATTCTCTACCTAAATCTGCTCCAATATCACCCTGTCATTCTCTAGCTAAATCAGCTCCAATATCACCCTGTCATTCTCTAGCTAAATCAGCTCCAATATCACCCTGTCATTCTCTCACTAAATCAGCTCCAATTTCACCCTGTCATTATGTCACTAAATCAGCTCCAATATCACCCTGCCATTCTCTCACTAAATCAGCTCCAATATCACCCTGTCATTATGTCACTAAATCAGCTCCAATATCACCCTGTCATTCTCTCACTAAATCAGCTCCAATATCACCCTGTCATTCTCTACCTAAATCAGCTCCAATATCACCCTGTCATTCTCTCACTAAATCAGCTCCAATATCACCCTGTCATTCTCTCACTAAATCAGCTCCAATATCACCCTGTCATTCTCTAACTGAATCAGCTCCAATATCACCCTGTCATTCTCTAACTGAATCAGCTCCAATATCACCCTGTCATTATGTCACTAAATCAGCTCCAATATCACCCTGTCATTCTCTCACTAAATCAGCTCCAATATCACCCTCGCATTATGTCAGTAAATCAGCTCCAATATCACCCTGTCATTACGTCACTAAATCAGCTCCTATATCATCCTGTCATTCTCTAGCTAAATCAGCTCCAATATCACCCTGTCATTATGTCACTAAATCAGCTCCAATATCACCCTGTCATTATGTCACTAAATCAGCTCCAATATCACCCTGTCATTCTCTAACTGAATCAGCTCCAATATCACCCTGTCATTATGTCACTAAATCAGCTCCAATATCACACTGTCATTCTCTCACTAAATCAGCTCCAATATCACCCTGTCATTACGTCACTAAATCAGCTCCAATATCATCCTGTCATTGTCACTAAATCAGCTCCAATATCACCCTGTCATTCTCTCACTAAATCAGCTCCAATATCACCCTGTCATTCTCTACCTGAATCAGCTCCAATATCACCCTGTCATTATGTCACTAAATCAGCTCCAATATCATCCTGTCATTGTCACTAAATCAGCTCCAATATCACCCTGTCATTCTCTACCTGAATCAGCTCCAATATCACCCTGTCATTCTCTCGCTAAATCAGCTCCAATATCACCCTGTCATTCTCTACCTGAATCAACTCCAATATAACCCTGTCATTCGCTCGCTAAATCAGCTCCAATATCACCCTGTCATTATGTCACTAAATCAGCTCCAATATCATCCTGTTATTATGTCACTAAATCAGCTCCAATATCACCCTGTCATTATGTCACTAAATCAGCTCCAATATCATCCTGTCATTGTCACTAAATCAGCTCCAATATCACCCTGTCATTATGTCACTAAATCAGCTCCAATATCACCCTGTCATTGTCACTAAATCAGCTCCAATATCACCCTGTCATTCTCTACCTGAATCAGCTCCAATATCACCCTGTCATTCTCTCGCTAAATCAGCTCCAATATCACCCTGTCATTCTCTCACTAAATCAGCTCCAATATCACCCTGTCATTCTCTACCTGAATCAACTCCAATATCACCCTGTCATTCTCTCGCTAAATCAGCTCCAATATCACCCTGTCATTCTCTCACTAAATCAACTCCAATATCACCCTGTCATTCTCTCGCTAAATCAGCTCCAATATCATCCTGTCATTATGTCACTAAATCAGCTCCAATATCACCCTGTCATTATGTCACTAAATCAGCTCCAATATCATCCTGTCATTGTCACTAAATCAGCTCCAATATCACCCTGTCATTATGTCACTAAATCAGCTCCAATATCACCCTGTCATTGTCACTAAATCAGCTCCAATATCACCCTGTCATTCTCTACCTGAATCAGCTCCAATATCACCCTGTCATTCTCTCGCTAAATCAGCTCCAATATCACCCTGTCATTCTCTCACTAAATCAGCTCCAATATCACCCTGTCATTCTCTACCTGAATCAACTCCAATATCACCCTGTCATTCTCTCGCTAAATCAGCTCCAATATCACCCTGTCATTCTCTCACTAAATCAGCTCCAATATCACCCTGTCATTCTCTACCTGAATCAACTCCAATATCACCCTGCCATTCTCTCGCTAAATCAACTCCAATATCACCCTGTCATTCTCTCACTAAATCAGCTCCAATATCACCCTGTCATTCTCTACCTGAATCAACTCCAATATCACCCTGTCATTATGTCACTAAATCAGCTCCAATATCACCCTGTCATTCTCTACCTGAATCAACTCCAATATCACCCTGTCATTATGTCACTAAATCAGCTCCAATATCACCCTGTCATTCTCTACCTGAATCAACTCCAATATCACCCTGTCATTATGTCACTAAATCAGCTCCAATATCACCCTGTCATTATGTCACTAAATCAGCTCCAATATCACCCTGTCATTCTCTACCTGAATCAACTCCAATATCACCCTGTCATTCTCTCGCTAAATCAACTCCAATATCATCCTGTCATTGTCACTAAATCAGCTCCAATATCACCCTGTCATTCTCTCACTAAATCAGCTCCAATATCACCCTGTCATTGTCACTAAATCAGCTCCAATATCACCCTTTCATTGTCACTAAATCAGCTCCAATATCACCCTGTCATTCCCTCACTAAATCAGCTCCAATATCACCCTGTCATTGTCACTAAATCAGCTCCAATATCACCCTGTCATTCTCTCACTAAATCAGCTCCAATATCACCCTGTCATTGTCACTAAATCAGCTCCAATATCACCCTGTCATTATGTCACTAAATCAGCTCCAATATCACCCTGTCATTCTCTCACGAAATCAGCTCCAATATCACCCTGTCATTGTCACTAAATCAGCTCCAATATCACCCTGTCATTCTCTCACTAAATCAGCTCCAATATCACCCTGTCATTGTCACTAAATCAGCTCCAATATCACCCTGTCATTCTCTCACTAAATCAGCTCCAATATCACCCTGTCATTGTCACTAAATCAGCTCCAATATCACCCTGTCATTGTCACTAAATCAGCTCCAATATCACCCTGTCATTCTCTCACTAAATCAGCTCCAATATCACCCTGTCATTGTCACTAAATCAGCTCCAATATCACCCTGTCATTCTCTCACTAAATCAGCTCCAATATCACCCTGTCATTGTCACTAAATCAGCTCCAATATCACCCTGTCATTCTCTCACTAAATCAGCTCCAATATCACCCTGTCATTGTCACTAAATCAGCTCCAATATCACCCTGTCATTCTCTCACGAAATCAGCTCCAATATCACCCTGTCATTGTCACTAAATCAGCTCCAATATCACCCTGTCATTCTCTCACTAAATCAGCTCCAATATCACCCTGTCATTGTCACTAAATCAGCTCCAATATCACCCTGTCATTCTCTCACTAAATCAGCTCCAATATCACCCTGTCATTGTCACTAAATCAGCTCCAATATCACCCTGTCATTATGTCACTAAATCAGCTCCAATATCACCCTGTCATTCTCTCACTAAATCAGCTCCAATATCACCCTGTCATTGTCACTCAATCAGCTCCAATATCACCCTGTCATTCTCTCACTAATCAGCTCCAATATCACCCTGTCATTCTCTACCTGAATCAGCTCCAATATCACCCTGTCATTATGTCACTAATCAGCTCCAATATCACCCTGTCATTCTCTCACTAAATCAGCTCCAATATCACCCTGTCATTGTCACTCAATCAGCTCCAATATCACCCTGTCATTCTCTCACTAATCAGCTCCAATATCACCCTGTCATTCTCTACCTGAATCAGCTCCAATATCACCCTGTCATTCTCTCACTAATCAGCTCCAATATCACCCTGTCATTCTCTCACTAATCAGCTCCAATATCACCCTGTCATTCTCTCACTAA